>NC_061510.1:248649012-248679682 GCF_022539505.1 Lolium rigidum | reverse complement strand
GAACGGTGTTTCACTTGTGTTATGTCAACGACTTGTGTACTACACCATGCAGTGGTACGCTGGGTCACCGCAGTACCCGGGGTTTATTGAAGACCCACTACTCGAAGAATAAGAAGATTCGGAAGCCCAAGATGTTATTAAGGAAAGTTAGAGTTGTAATAGAAAGTCTTATTTGTAATCTTACGGGATGAGTTTGAAACCTTCCTGGACTTTGTAACTTGTACAGCACGAATCCCTCGGCTCCGCCTCCTATATAAGGGGGAGTCGAGGGACGCAGAGATCATCGAATCATTGTCTACAAACCCTAGTTTTCATAATCGTCGAGTACTTTTCGGCTGAAACCTTCGAGATCTACTTGCCCTCTACTTCCAACTAAACCCTAGCCTACAATCCATAGGCATTGACAAGTTAATACCTTGTCACCACTTGAAACGATAGTACTTTTCTGGCCATCATCCCAACGATGTGCCGAAAAGAAGTCCTGTCAGGTCGATGAACGTCTTCGAGTGGAATGAGCTTGTCCATCATTGGATGAATCCTTTACTGAAATCAAACTCTTGTATTTTACATGAATGTGTTACTAAATCTATCATTATTGCAGAAAGCTTCCTGTATCAACATAACCGTTCTAAGGTTCAGTTGCACCAAACCACTGGGTCACGGAGCTACGAAGTTCACTTGGAAAACTTGGTAAGGATCTGTCTGTAGATCAACATAAAATTGTGGTGGGTGGACGTTTCAAGTATGATAACTATTTATTTTATTTTTGCTCAATGCTTGTGTTGCACGGTTCTAATTTGATAACACCCATACTATACTATACATATGTCTGATTATTTCGTGCTAGTGTATCCAATTCTTGGTATCATTTACATGGTTCCCACTTTGCCAACTATGTACATTGTTTATGTATGTGATGTACAGGCCAATGCAAAAGAATTTAAATTTCTATTTTTGTACATAGCTATTTATATGAACTCTGTGCTCATTGTTGCATGCGCAGAACTATAGATTAGGTCTATAAGATAGATTCTATGCATCAAACCGCTCTCTATATTTAACAGGTGACAATTTAACAAATTCTTTTCACACTTCCCACATAGAACCTGTAAGCTAGTTACATGTATGTGCTTATTTTCAGTCTTGCAAGTACAACGAGGAAGGATCCAGTCCATTGGATATATTCAAGGAGTGCCACATTGACCAGAACGGGTGTGCTTCTCCCCTGCAGTAAAAGCTGTAATTGTAAGTCAGTTATCGAAGATTCCTAAATAGTGCTGAACTTATATCTAGTTGTATAGTCATGGCTTTTGGGTCCCCAAATCCCTTATATTGTACTACTCATGGTTTTTCATTCGTTGTATAGTTGTTAAATAGTCGATGTATAGTCACCGAGTCGTTTTCCCAAAATCGAGGCGACTCGCGATTTATGGTGACTATACAACGACTTTTGTCGACTATACACCGCCTCAGCGACTCAATTTGACTTTTGATGTATGTCAACGACCTTTTAATGGCTATATTCATGGTTAATCTCCTAAGATTTTTGTTCATTCATTGAATACGGAGGTTCTTCTTCTTCCTATATATACTCAGCAGGCACAGAAAGTAACAATACATTAACTTTACCTGAGATTTTTTTACAGAGATCAGGTGGAATATTGCTGATTTTAGTTGTTGTTGTTCTTGCTAAATGTTTTTCCTGACGGTGACAAATGAGGACTGAAGTTTGTTGCTTTTTTTCAGGTAGTTGTTGCTTGATTGCGGGACTACTTTGTGTATAGTAACATATATAGCAGTTGCAAAACTCAGGTACGTACATTGATATGTCCTTTTGTGCAATAATTACATTATAAACTTCATCTAATTGTTCATGTCTGCTGCCGCTTTAATTAATCAAAACATAAGTATTGAAGAACAAGAGGAATGTTTACCTTCAGTTTAAAGCAATAACGGTTCAAGAACATGCACCATAATACCACTCGAAATACTTGCACATATTCTTGCCAGATAAAAGTTTACAAAGTATCTGCAAGTTGGAACCTAAAAATACGAAAACTGATGTCAACAAATAATACAAATACACCATATATTCAACCAAATATATGCAATTAGAGAATGCAAAATCAATGCACGGCAGAGAGAAGTCACCGAAGGCGGACACCACAGCGTTGTTGCTAGAGTGGTGGGCATCATCGAGGATGCAGCCTAGAGGGTCTGAACTCTGAACTGAAGATGTGTATCTTAACTTTTATCCCTTTTTTTCGATAAAGGGAATATATTAATATCAAGAAGATACCAATTACACCCAGCCTCTGCAACAACGCACCACCCTAATGGCACTACGGATGCACACAGCCAAAAAACAAGAAAAGAAAACTAAGAAACAAAAGTCCCGCTACAGTATCTCGGGCCTAACAACAGCAATACATCCACCGCCAAGACAACACCTGAATTACAGACTCTCCAAAAACGACGCCTCCAAGAAGGGAACAGTGCTCAAACACCGTCGTCGCCCGATCAAAGATCTTAGGTTTTCACCCTGAAGATAGTCCCCGCTCTCAAAACAATGCCTCCACCAAGATCATTGCCAGGCACAACCAATTAAGGCCAGACCTTGAGTTTTCACCCTGAAAGGTAGGACTCTGCACTTCACCTGTGTTGTCGCCCCCACTTTCATACCGCTGCCGTGAAGCCCGGAACACCAAGCAAGTCCCCCAACAGCGCAGAGACTTGAACCTCCCTTAGCTAGTCCTCCCCTCCGGCCTTCATGAAATTCTCTTCTTCCGACTTTCATCATGGATCCATAGTCACTTGATGTCAACACAGAAAAAGAGCTTCGCGCCGCTCCCTCCAGAACCAAACGGTCGGAATAAAAACATGGGTGCGCACGACCGAATACCTCCGATCCAGCAAACTCCAGGCAAAAGCACTGTTACATTCGCCGGCGGAGCCTTCCGGAACTCAACTCTCCGGCCAGATCACGAGTCCAGGCCTCCGGTAGGTCCTCCTCTTCACGCAAGAGAGGCCCTAGGACCGCCGCCTTTATTCAGGTCGGACCCCCACGTCGGCGACCATCCTGGGCTGGCCACTCCAACCCTCCACCGGCGACACCATCGCCGGCTTCCAAGCACCTCCATCTCGCCGCCGGAACGCGGTGATAGATAAAAAGATCCACAACCACCAACCGCAGACCGATCCTCTCCGGCGAAGAAGAGGGTCACCTCCACCGTCGAACCCAAGGCTGCTGCCCCGGGCGACCTCGTACCGCGGGAGAAGCCCAAGATCATCGCCCCTCACCGGCGAGAGGCGGAGGGAAAGGCGCTGCCCGCCTCCACCAGCCACCACCGCCGGCATGCCGCCGATGGGAGGCGGGGAGGCCGCAGCCCGCAACTGGATCGTCCCCGGGAGGACTGCCGCCGCCCCTCCATCCTCGTCCGACCGCCGCCGCCCCGGGAGGCGGAAGGGCCGCCGCCGCGTGAGAGACTCCTTGGCCGCCGTTCCCGACGCGTCACGAAGGAGGGCCCCCGCCGCCGCCACGCCCCGAGATCTTTGCCCCGGCGGCGCTGCCGGCGGCGGCGGCGGCGGGAGGGTTGGGGTGCGGGAGGCTAGGCTAGGGTTGGGGTTGGGGTGCGGGAGGCTAGGGTTGGGGTGCGGGTGGCATATGTGTTATGTTCCTTAACCAACGTTCAACCACAAACAAATCTCGGCGCATCGCCAACTCCTTCGTCTCGAGGGTTTCTACCGGTAGGCAGCATGACGCTTACCGGTAGAAACCCTCGAGACGAAGGAGTTGGCGATGCGCCGAGATTTGTTTGTGGTTGAACGTTGGTTGTTGTTTATTCCATAAACCCTAGGTACATATTTATAGTCCAGCGGACTTTCTAATGTGGCTGGCCCTAGTCCCTCTGAGCGACGGCCCGCAAAGCCTCCTGGTCGCACGCACCGATGTTTATCACAAGGGCGTGCCACCTGACCTATACCTGGTCAGGAAGGTGTGGATGATGCCTCGCTTAGTTTCTGCAGGGCACACACGTAAACATTAAATACGAGCCTCGATCGGCTCTCGGGTTATCCCGTGAATCGGCTCAAAGAGCCGATCCACCCATGATTCGGACGAGGTGTCCGAATATATGGTGGTCCTGCTTGATCAAGGTAAAGCTAATGAGATCTACGACGATGTGGGGTTTTCACCGCATAATCGGATCGTCCTACTCCAGGTTGGGCCTCGCGGCCACGCACGGTGATCGTAAGCCGATCCTAAACAAGGCCTAAAAACCAACACGAGGTTGATCCTCGGAACATCCTCGCTTAGGGCCAACGAACGACACCCTACGTGCCACTGGATCCTCCCCCCCTTTGTAAGGCCTAACTATTGCAGATATTAAACTAATCCTTGTAGGACAAGGAGCAATCGTAACGGATCAGATCTACTAAACTATGATCAAGCGGGGTGCCGCCCCTACGCCTAAAATAGGTGTAAGGGCGGCTAGACATGCAAGGGTTGCACTACGAAAGCATGTAATATGAAGAACGATGCTAACCCTAACATGTCTAAGATAACTACGTTGCTCGCCATCAAAAAGGCTTCAGTACGAGCAACGCATGAACAACGTAGGCAGGCTTGTGCTGCCTAGATCGCAAGATGCGATCTAGGCAGCATGACGCTTACCGGTAGAAACCCTCGAGACGAAGGAGTTGGCGATGCGCCGAGATTTGTTTGTGGTTGAACGTTGGTTGTTGTTTATTCCATAAACCCTAGGTACATATTTATAGTCCGGGGGGACTTTCTAACGTGGGCGTGCACTAAACCGTGCACGGGTAAAACTCTAACTTTTAATCTAGATACAATCTATTGTAATCAAAGATACACGGGCAACCTAGCCCAAATTCTCCGTGCAAGGCCGCTTCATAGATCTTCCATGTGTAATCTTCCAAGCCCATCTTGATCGCGGCCCACCTCCTGACTTAGCCAAAATCTGGTGATAACACATGCCCCCCTGGTTTTGGTAATGATAATTTCAAAACGACTCTGTTTTTTCCTCCGAGGGGTCGTGTCATGGCAGAGGCGAACCGTCGCAGGCATGCTTCATCATGACGACTTGCCTTCCCAACTTCTCTCGCACGATTTGATAGTTTTGGCACCATGTCCTCGAGAACTGCTCGAAAATTAAAACCCCCAACTCCTTTTATTTAACCGCATCGAACAGTTCTCCCCTTCACCCCTTCCGCATTAGCACTCCAAAAACCCTCCCCCGCAACCATGTCTTCTTCCTCTTCCTCTTCTTCTTCATCGGATCTTTCCCACGTGTCCTCTCCCATCCGAGAGTCGACGCCCTCGTGGGGTACGCAAGCGGCGTACGACATCCTCGCCCCAACGAAGTGGGACAAAGAGGACCACGACTCCTCCGTCGAGTCCGAGGATGACAAATCCCCGACCGACGGAGAGAGCGACCTCCGCTTCCTTGCCGACGGGGAACCGGAGGAGGAGAGCGATGACGATCGCTTCTCTCGGGCAGACTTCACCACTTCCGAGGAGGTGAAGGAGGAGGAAGAGGAGGAGGAGGACGAACACAGCTCCTCCGACGAGCCGCCGGCCAAACGCCGCCACCTCTGGCCCGGGAACCTCAGCGACGTCGACAGTGACGACGATGCTGACGAAGAGGACGAAGACGACGAGGGTCCTGCCGGCAGCCGCTGGAGCAGCGATGACGAGCCGGTAGGGAGCAGCGCCGGCAGTGGCGATGACGGCGACGACGACGACGACGAGGGCGGCAGCGGCCCCTAGATAGGGTCTTAGCATAGGGCCAGCAGTAGCAGACGGGGCAATGTATCCCCCTAGTATTTCCTTTTGAGAGCAATCAGCTCTTCTATGTAAGAAATCTGGCTTATTAATGAAGAAATTCCCCAACTCGATTTTGCCGATTCCCTTTATGATAATTTAGCCGATTGTCCTTCGTTCGATTCTCGCCGATTGCCAATCCGGTCAATGCCCAACAAGCCGATGGCATCGCATCGGTCTCTCACGATAGATTTCGAGATAGATCCACCCGGACCCAAACTCCTTGTCAAACAAGGCCAAGCCATAATCGCGCAAATCCTAGGAGTTGTAAATGCAGATCTCTCAAGATGGCATGTTAAACTTAGCGGCAAAACTCCCGAAATAATGTCCGGCCTCCTTATTAACTTTAAATTTCAGACATTCTTCCGCCGCATTATCCTCTCCGAATTCTGCTCGCTCAGCTCCGGCGGCTTCCTTCGCAATAATCACCGTCTTTCGAACGAGCTGTCACGAAGAGTGAGCCGATTTCGACAAAATTGGTTAAACCTCGAGGGCGAGCTGCCCCCGAGCCTCAGCCAAGGCGAGGATAAAGAATGGACCATCACCAGCTTCCAACTGTGGCGCCGCATCTACCGATTCCAACAAATCGGTCCCCAGATCATTGATATTTCGGGGCGGGCTCAACCTCGTCCAAGAGAGCTATCCTGCGGGGCCACCAGCCGATCACCTTCCTTCCGTCGAGGGTCTATACAGCCGATCCAGCAGGCTATGATAATTTTGCAACATTAGCACCATTCTTCAGGTAAGTTGTGGTGCAGAGTTTAGCCGATTCCAACGAAATCGGCTCCCCGGAGCAGAGAACCTTCAAGGCGAGCTGCCCCCCGAGCCTCAGTCGGGCGAGAATAGCGGTGAGCTGATCACGTCGATCATCCTCGGTTTCCAACTCGCAACGCAGTATCAACCGATTCAACAAAATCGGTTCTTTAGAGTGAGGAAATTTCAGGGCGAGCCGCCCTCCCCCGAGCTTCTTCAGTCCAATCCTCGCGCCTTGCCGATCGGATCAGCTCATCACCTTTGGCGAGGCTGCAGCAACTTCCGGTGAGAACGTCTTCGCATTTCTGACGCCCTCCAGACTCTGGGCGCAACATCTCCTGGAAGTGACAGTTACTGAGTCAAAACGTGGCAGCCGATGGCGTAGTCATCGGCGGTTCTCCTGGTCTTGGAAGAGATATGCTCCCTTCGTCAGGCTCACCCCTACCCTGACTTAGGGGTCCTTGAAGGGAAGATCCACCCCCTGCTCCATTGATTCTTAAGTCGATGTCTGCGCATCGGCTATGCTCGAAAATTTTCGAATTTTTTCGGCCGATTTGTATATCGGCCCCCATACTCCAATATCCATCATCAAAGGATGAGACTGCTTTTCCTCGTGTTTTATCCTTCTATGTGCCCCCCGAGCCGATTCTGTCAAGAGAATTGATGGTATCGGCTCTGTTGGATCATGTGTTGAACCCAGGCAGACTGGATGTTGAGGATAATTTTGGCCGATCGCTAGAATCGGCCTCCCATTGCTTTCTTGGTGAAGGTTTTTGTGATGTCCCTTCACAAATCTTTTGGGGCCGATCACAAGGGTCGGTCTCGCCACGTTTATCCATCGACATTTGCTTTTGTTACACGGTCAGGCCGGTGGATAAAACCAGCCTAACCCCATTCTTTGTCACGTCGATGCGCTCACAGTCGTCCAAATTGATACCTGAGAGCGGCTCTTGGCCTGACGTCTCCCAAATGTCCATGCCGGCCGTTGAAACCTCGACTGAATCATCTGCACGGATGATTTCTACTTCATCTCCATCCCACTGTATCAGGCATTGGTGCATCGTGGACGGAATGCAACAGTTGGCGTGGATCCAATCCCTCCCTAGTAGGACCGCGTAGGTACTCTTGCTATCGACGACAAAGAACGTCGTAGGGACAGTTTTTCTTCCTACGGTCAGATCCACATTCAGAACACCTTGCGCGTCAGATGCTTGGCCGTTGAAATCGATCAATGTTACGTTGGTCTTGATCAGATCCGAGCTGGAGCGTCCCAACCGACGTAGCATGGAGTATGGCATAATGTTGACTGCCGCTCCGGTGTCGACCAACATCTTGTTGACAGGCTGCCCATTGATGTAACCTCGCACGTACAGGGCCTTCAGATGCTTGTAACTCCTTTCCTTTGGCTTCTCAAAGATGACCGGCCGTGGGCCGCAGTCTAATTGCGCCACAGGTGCTTCATATAATCTTGGAGCGCTAAACTCCGATGGAAGAATGAAGACCATGTTTGTGCCAGCCGATGTATCATCATCGGCTTTCCTCTGCTTGGGGCGCCACTCTTTTCTTTGTGGCCGACCTTCTTCGTCCGGGGTTCGCCGAATTCGGCGGCCGGATCAGGCCGTGCCTTCCTTAGCGTGTGCAGGTACAATCTTTCGGCCTTCTTCCAACCCACGCAGACGCTGAACCCTTCGCTTTTGGGAACGGCTGAGCCCATCAGGGCACCACCTGGGCCGATGATATTTATCTTCTTCATCGTCCTCTGGTTCCTCGAGATCTTCCACCCGAGCGGGCTCAGCGTGCTTGTTCCGAGGCGGGAGAGGCCCTAGACGCTTGAACACGGACGCGTTAGCGGCATCCTTCTTCCTTTGTTTGCATTCCGGCGGTTCTCGATTGTTGGTAATCGGCTCATTCCTGAGTCCCAGCAATGTTTGAAGAACGGACAGTCCCAGTGCCTATCCATGTTATCCTGCCCCCTTGACCTTCCTTCAGCGCGACGATTGTTGACGTCAGAAACCCACTGGCGGGCAGAGACGGGCAACACCGTAGAGCCGGGAACAACTAGGGCTGCGGCTGGCCCTAGTCCCTCTGAGCGACGGCCCGCAAAGCCTCCTGGTCACACGCACCGATGTTTATCACAAGGGCGTGCCACCTGACCTATACCTGGTCAGGAAGGTGTGGATGATGCCTCGCTTAGTTTCCTGCAGGGCACACACGTAAACATTAAATACGAGCCTCGATCGGCTCTCGAGTTATCCCGTGAATCGGCTCAAAGAGCCGATCCACCCATGATTCAGACGAGGTGTCCGAATATATGGTGGTCCTGCTTGATCAAGGTAAAGCTAATGAGATCTACGACGATGTGGGGTTTTCACCGCATAATCGGATCGTCCTACTCCGAGGTTGGGCCTCGCGGCCACGCACGGTGATCGTAAGCCGATCCTAAACAAGGCCTAAAAACCAACACGAGGTTGATCCTCGGAACATCCCGCTTAGGGCCAACGAACGACACCCTACGTGCCACCTGGATCCTCCCCCTTTGTAAGGCCTAACTATTGCGGATATTAAACTAATCCTTGTAGAACAAGGAGCAATCGTAACGGATCAGATCTACTAAACTATGATCAAGCGGGTGCCGCCCCTACGCCTAAAATAGGTGTAAGGGCGGCTAGACATGCAAGGGTTGCACTACGAAAGCATGTAATATGAAGAACGATGCTAACCCTAACATGTCTAAGATAACTACGTTGCTCGCCATCAAAAAGGCTTCGATACGAGCAACGCATGAACAACGTAGGCAGGCTTGGCTGCCTAGATCGCAAGATGCGATCTAGGCAGCATGACGCTTACCGGTAGAAACCCTCGAGACGAAGGAGTTGGCGATGCGCCGAGATTTGTTTGTGGTTGAACGTTGGTTGTTGTTTATTCCATAAACCCTAGGTACATATTTATAGTCCGGGGACTTTCTAACGTGGGCGTGCACTAAACCGTGCACGGGTAAAACTCTAACTTTCAATCTAGATACAATCTATCGTAATCAAAGATACACGGGCAACCTAGCCCAAATTCTCCGTGCAAGGCCGCTTCATAGATCTTCCATGTGTAATCTTCCAAGCCCATCTTGATCGCGGCCCACCTCCTGACTTAGCCAAAATCTGGTGATAACACATGCCCCCCTGGTTTTGGTAATGATAATTTCAAAACCACTCTGTTTTTTCCTCCGAGGGGTCGTGTCATGGCAGGGCAGAACTGTCGCAGCATGCTTCATCATGACGACTTGCCTTCCCAACTTCTCTGCACGATTTGACAGTTTTGGCACCATGTCCTCGAGAACTGCTCGAAAATTAAAACCCCCAACTCCTTTTATTTAACCGCATCGAACAGTTCTCCCCTTCACCCCTTCCGCATTAGCACTCCAAAAACCCTCCCCGCAACCATGTCTTCTTCCTCTTCCTCTTCTTCTTCATCGGATCTTTCCCACGTGTCCTCTCCCATCCGAGAGTCGATGCCCTCGTGGGGTACGCAAGCGGCGTACGACATCCTCGCCCCAACGAAGTGGGACAAAGAGGACCACGACTCCTCCGTCGGGTCCGAGGATGACAAATCCCCGACCGACGGGAGAGCGACCTCCGCTTCCTTGCCGACGGGAACCGGAGGAGGAGAGCGATGACGATCGCTTCTCCTGGGCAGACTTCACCACTTCCGAGGAGGTGAAGGAGGAGGAAGAGGAGGAGGAGGACGAAGACAGCTCCTCCGACGAGCCGCCGACCAAACGCCGCCACCTCTGGCCCGGGAATCTCATTTGACGTCGACAGTGACGACGATGCTGACGAAGAGGACGAAGACGACGAGGGTCCTGCCGGCGGCCGCTGGAGCAGCGATGACGAGCCGGTAGGGAGCAGCGCCGGCAGTGGCGATGACGGCGACGACGACGACGAGGGCAGCAGCGGCCCCTAGATAGGGTCTTAGCATAGGGCCAGCAGTAGCAGACGGGGCAATGTATCCCCCTAGTATTTCCTTTTGAGAGCAATCAGCTCTTCTATGTAAGAAATCTGGCTTATTAATGAAGAAATTCCCCAACTCGATTTTGCCGATTCCCTTTATGATAATTTAGCCGATTGTCCTTCGTTCCGATTCTCGCCGATTGCCAATCCGGTCAATGCCCAACAAGCCGATGGCATCGCATCGGTCTCTCACGATAGATTTCGAGATAGATCCACCCGGACCCAAACTCCTTGTCAAACAAGGCCAAGCCATAATCGCGCAAATCCTAGGAGTTGTAAATGCAGATCTCTCAAGATGGCATGTTAAACTTAGCGGCAAAACTCCTGAAATAATGTCCGGCCTCCTTATTAACTTTAAATTTCAGACATTCTTCTGCCGCATTATCCTCTCCGAATTCTGCTCGCTCAGCTCCGGCAGCTTCCTTCTGCAATAATCACTGTCTTTCGAACGAGCTGTCACGAAGAGTGAGCCGATTTCGACAAAATTGGTTAAACCTCGAGGGCGAGCTGCCCCCGAGCCTCGGCCAAGGCGAGGATAGAGAATGGACCATCACCAGCTTCCAACTGTGGCGCCGCATCTACCGATTCCAACAAATCGGTCCCCAGATCATTGATATTTCGGGACGGGCTCAACCTCGTCCAAAAGAGCTATCCTGCAGGGCCACCAGGCGATCACCTTCCTTCCGTCGAGAGTCTATACAGCCGATCCAGCAGGCTATGATAATTTTGCAACATTAGCACCATTCTTCAGGTAAGTTGTGGTGCAGAGTTTAGCCGATTCCAACGAAATCGGCTCCCGGAGCAGCAGAACCTTCAAGGTGAGCTCCCCCGAGCCTCGGCCGGGCGAGAATAGCGAGTGAGCTGATCACGTCGATCATCCTCGGTTTCCAACTCGCAACGCGGTATCAACCGATTCAACAAAATCGGTTCTTTAGAGTGAGGAAATTTCAGGGCGAGCCGCCCTCCCCGAGCTTCTTCGGTCCAATCCTTGCGCCTTGCCGATCGGATCAGCTCATCACCTTTGGCAGGATGCAAGCAACTTCCGGTGAGAATGTCTTCGCATTTCGACGCCCTCCGGACTCTGGGCGCAACATCTCCGGAAGTGACGATGCATCGAGTCAAAACGTGGCAGCCGATGGCGTAGTCATCGGCGGTTCTCCTGGTCTTGGAAGAGATATGCTCCTTCGTCGGGCTCACCCCTACCCCGACTTAGGGGTCCTTGAAGGGAAGATCCACCCCTGCTCCATTGATTCTTAAGTCGATGTCTCGCGCATCGGCTATGCTCGAAAATTTTCGAATTTTTTCGGCCGATTTGTATATCGGCCCCCATACTCCAATATCCATCATCAAAGGATGAGACTGCTTTTCCTCGTGTTTTATCCTTCTATGTGCCCCCGAGCCGATCTCGTCAAGAGAATTGATGGTATCGGCTCTGTTGGATCATGTGTTGAACCCGAGCGGATCGGATGTTGAGGATAATTTTGGCCGATCGCTAGAATCGGCCTCCCATTGCTTTCTTGGTGAAGGTTTTTGTGATGTCCCTTCACAAATCTTTTGGGGCCGATCACAAGGGTCGGTCTCGCCACGTTTATCCATCGACATTTGCTTTTGTTACACGGTCAGGCCGGTGGATAAAACCAGCCTAACCCCGTTCTTTGTCACGTCGATGCGCTCACGGCCGTCCAAATTGATACCCGAGAGCGGCTCTTGGCCCGACGTCTCCCAAATGTCCATGCCGGCCGTTGAAACCTCGACCGAATCATCCGCACGGACGATTTCTACTTCATCTCCATCCCATCGTATCGGGCATTGGTGCATCGTGGACGGAATGCAACAGCTTGGCGTGGATCCAATCCCTCCCTAGTAGGACCGCGTAGGTACTCTTGCTATCGACGACAAAGAACGTCGTAGGGACAGTTTTTCTTCCTACGGTCGGATCCACATTCGAACACCTTGCGCGTCGGATGCTTGGCCGTTGAAATCGCTCAATGTTACGTTGGTCTTGATCGGATCCGAGCCGGAGCGTCCCAACCGACGTAGCATGGAGTATGGCATAATGTTGATCGCCGCTCCGGTGTCGACCAACATCTTGTTGACGAGCTGCCCATTGATGTAACCTCGCACGTACGGGGCCTTCGGATGCTCCGTAACTCCTTTCCTTTGGCTTCTCAAAGATGACCGGCCGTGGGCCGCAGATCTAATTGCGCCACGAGTGCTTCATATAATCTTGGAGCGCTAAACTCCGATGGAAGAATGAAGACCATGTTTGTGCCAGCCGATGTATCATCATCGGCTTTCCTCTCGCTTGGGGCGCCACTCTTTTCTTTGTGGCCGACCTTCTTCGTCCGGGGTTCGCCGAATTCCGGCGGCCGGATCAGGCCGTGCCTTCCTTAGCGTGTGCGGGTACAATCTTTCGGCCTTCTTCCAACCCACGCGTACGCCGAACCCTTCGCTTTTGGGAACGGCTGAGCCCATCGGGGCACCACCCGGGCCGATGATATTTATCTTCTTCATCGTCCTCTGGTTCCTCGAGATCTTCCACCCGAGCGGGCTCAGCGTGCTTGTTCCGAGGCGGGAGAGGCCCTAGACGCTTGAACACGGACGCGTTAGCGGCATCCTTCTTCCTTTGTTTGCATTCTGGGCAGTTCTCGATTGTTGGTAATCGGCTCATTCCTGAGTCCCAGCAATGTTTGAAGAACGGACAGTCCCAGTGCCTATCCATGTTATCCTGCCCCCTTGACCTTCCTTCAGCGCGACGATTGTACCCGTCGTCGCTTCTATCGTGCTGACGGTACCTCCTGACCTCTGCATCAGACCGACAATTCCTTTCATCATCTACGTCGTAGTGCCGACGTCGGTCGTGCTGCTGCTCATATTTGTGGAGGAGGTGCTCGGAGAGTGGACGCCGATACCGCACGCGTCTTATTCCCTCCCCTGTCGAGTACCGCTCGTCATCATCTTGGGGCCGGTCGCGTGGATCGGCCTCCTCTTCATTGTTGCCACGGGAGTGGCTGCTTTCTGCTTCGTCTTTGCCGTGGCGTCTTGCAAGCCCTGCCATGTTGACATCAAAGGAGGACTTTGGCTGGCCTATGGAGTGGCTGAGATCCACCATGTTGACGCTGGGCGACGGACCTGAGTCTCTATCGAGCTTGATATCGTGCGGCCGGGTCTTCTCAGAGGAGCCGATGGGTTCGGCTTTGAGGGTTGCCTTGATCTCGTCATGTTTCCTTTTGAGCTCCTCGGGCAGATCCTCGTACTTCCGCGACCTGGTGCGTTCTTCTGACGGGGCGGACAGGTCCACTCCATCGAGTGCGCCTTCAGGTGTGAAACCCTTCCACCTGACGCCATGGGAGCGGGTTCGGTGGAAGGAGCCGATGAGTTCAGCTTCGAGGACCGCCTTGATTTCGTCATGCTTCTTCTTGAGGTCATCAGGCAGGTCCTCGTACTTGACCGGAGTGCTTTCCGCCATCTCGGATGTAGATGGCGATGTGGTGGATGTTGAAGGTTGTCCCACCGTGCGTGCCGGACTCGTGTTGACGTCGAAACCCACCGGCGGGCGGAGACGGGCAACACCGTAGAGCCGGGAACAACTAGGGCTGCGGCTGGCCCTAGTCCCTCCGAGCGACGGCCCGCAAAGCCTCCTGGTCACACGCACCGATGTTTATCACAAGGGCGTGCCACCGACCTATACCCGGTCGGGAAGGTGTGGATGATGCCTCGCTTAGTTTCTGCGGGGCACACACGTAAACATTAAATACGAGCCTCGATCGGCTCTCGAGGTTATCCCGTGAATCGGCTCAAAGAGCCGATCCACCCATGATTCGGACGAGGTGTCCGAATATATGGTGGTCCCGCTTGATCAAGGTAAAGCTAATGAGATCTACGACGATGTGGGGTTTTCACCGCATAATCGGATCGTCCTACTCCGAGGTTGGGCCTCGCGGCCACGCACGGTGATCGTAAGCCGATCCTAAACAAGGCCTAAAAACCAACACGAGGTTGATCCTCGGAACATCCTGCTTAGGGCCAACGAACGACACCCTACGTGCCACTGGATCCTCTCCCCCTTTGTAAGGCCTAACTATTGCAGATATTAAACTAATCCTTGTAGAACAAGGAGCAATCGTAACGGATCAGATCTACTAAACTATGATCAAGCGTGGTGCCGCCCCTACGCCTAAAATAGGTGTAAGGGCGGCTAGACATGCAAGGGTTGCACTACGAAAGCATGTAATATGAATAACGATGCTAACCCTAACATGTCTAAGATAACTACGTTGCTCGCCATCAAAAGGCTTCGAGACAAGCAACGCATGAACAACGTAGGCAGGCTTGTGCTGCCTAGATCGCAAGATGCGATCTAGGCAGCATGACGCTTACCGGTAGAAACCCTCGAGACGAAGGAGTTGGCGATGCGCCGAGATTTGTTTGTGGTTGAACGTTGGTTGTTGTTTATTCCATAAACCCTAGGTACATATTTATAGTCCGGGGGACTTTCTAACGTGGGCGTGCACTAAACCGTGCACGGGTAAAACTCTAACTTTTAATCTAGATACAATCTACTGTAATCAAAGATACACGGGCAACCTAGCCCAAATTCTTCGTGCAAGGCCGCTTCATAGATCTTCCATGTGTAATCTTCCAAGCCCATCTTGATCGCAGCCCACCTCCTGACTTAGCCAAAATCTGGTGATAACAGTATTTGATCATAATTAATCCTGGCGTTAACTTTTATCCCTACCAGCAGGGTCCGCGTGTGGAGGAGGAGCAGCAACAAAGCAAAAGCTACAGGGGCTTCGCTACCGGTGGGCGATGCAAATGTTGTATGTGGCAGCTTGCACTAATTTTTTTCATGCCAGCTTAATGTTTTCTCTTTGTAGGTTCGAAAACATACAATTGTATGACATTTTTCCGTGGAAGAGGATATAATTCGTTGTTATATGCAGAAGGCTTCCCATTCCAGCATTCTAGGAGAAGCACTAAAATGTCGGTAATCATAGATAGCAAAAGGGAATTAGTACTGAGTACTGACCTTGGCAGGGTATTTGGTTTTGGATTTCATGCAGAAGGGGAAGTTGGTGTTGACATCCAAGTTGGCGAATGGCGAGGTAGTAAGCGAGGAACTGAACATCATCTGACACACCATATTCGTCCACATCGCAGCCATGACGGTCGAGGACGTGCAAAGCAGGAGCGGAGAGCACAGCACGGACGTCGTCCGGGGCAAGGTCGAAGACAGCAGCTTCCGCAGCCTCAACTTCGTGTAGGGCAGCGTGCTCCACTGGTGCGCTACCCTGGGCGAGGTCCATGAGAGCAGCTAGCTGCCGCAGCAGAAGCGTGCTCCTCCGTCTGCATCCCACGACTACAGCAGGGCCGACGGCAGCAGTGGTTCCACGGCGAGGGATGGGAAAGCTGGGCAAGCATCGCGGTGGGCGCCACTGCTGAAGGTCGAGGTCGTGGGAGGGGCGCCGCCGCTCGACGGCTGCAAGCCGACGTCGGGGGAGCTCGCAACACAGCATGACGGGGAGGCCTCCACGATCCGGCCTCCGGTGGTACGGATTCCGTATCGGCGAGCTGCTATCCTCTCCGATGCATCGTTAACAGTTAACACGGCAAATTCCTCGGGCCTCGGCTCCCTGCACAACGGCATCAAGATCCAACAGTGACTATCCACAAAAAAATCCAACAATGACAGTGGGGAAAAAGCTCAAAGATGCTACTTCTCTTTTCAGAAGAGATGATTAAGGGGATCTGAAAACCAGGAGGTACGTGAGAATGAGTAGAACGGATAATTAATAATTCTCTCTCAGTCTCCCGTAAAAAGAGTTAAGTGATAATATGGTTACAGTGAATTTGGCCCCAATTAAACAAAAAGGCGAACTGCCATTTGAAAAAATTTAAAAATATATATGTGATTTTAACCCAACTCAGACATGGACCCACATGATCTACTGAATGCATGAGGTCCTTTTATACGGATAGTTAATCCTAGAGTTATTAACCTTATATATATATTGACAAGCAATTCCGAAAATAAGTAATGAGATCTTCTTAAGCCGAGTAAAGTGTAGAAACACATGCACACTCACATATCGCCTATTAAATACAATTTTGTTAACCGTTACTCATACACAAGTCACAAAAACAATATGCGACCTAAAAAATCAAACATTGCAAAAATATTTCGTGCTAATTAGATACAAAATAAATCATAGCTAGAAATTTTGGGTAAACTACTGGCGATTGTAACTCAAAGTCCAAAGACTACACACAAAAAACCCTTGAATCTTAGTAGCTATGAGTGACATCCAACCAAATGAATAACATAAATTTGGTTTTAAAAAAAGGTAACATGTCAAAGTGTATAAATAATAAATATTATTTTATCTAAAACCACCTCATCGTTGAATAAAGGTTAATTACATCCATCAAGATCTATAATTATAGGAAAAATAAAAATATTTTATTAACTTAATTAGCTAGCCCCGTGCAGGTTGCATGACTAGCTAGTTACCCCAAGGCGTACGTGTCCGCCCGCGCGTCTGCAATACCTCTGCATAGACCACCAAGCTGGAGCACAAAGAACTCCACCAAGTCCATCTCGTACGCCACAGACTTGATCTCATCCACTATATGACTGAATCGGGGCAGCAAGCAATCTTCCATGATCTTCTTTTCCATGACCTTCTTCTCAAGATCGAGGACGAAGACGCCGCTGCTCCTGTACAGCACGAGCATTGATCCCTTGTTGAAGTCAAACCACTTCTCGCGGGGCTGCGCTCTCGGGGGATAGTTTGGGTTCGTCACCGCCACTGGAATTCTGATCACGGTGGGGAGCCATGGCGCCGTCGCGTTTCCGCCTTCCTGCTGCGTCCAAACAGTCACGTGCACGAGATACACGCAAGCGATCGAAAGTTTGCCGTCTCTGCTGACGCATAGGAGCGGTGAGCCTCCGACACGGACCGGGAGCTTTGTCAAGGAGAATTTGCGCACCCTAACTGTGCCCACCTCCACGCTGAGTTTGTACATCAGGTTGTCGGCATGGTTAATAAACAGCCAGTGTGCCGCGGGGTGCGGATTTTCTGGCGGAACCGGTAACTACCGGTCACGATACCATCGTTGGATATGTTGCTCGCGATTCGGGCATGAGGTTCCGGTATTTCTCTTTCTTGCTTGGTATTTATTCTTTTTTTGCGAACACAGTACAATTAAAGACGCTCATACATACGCGCACACACTCACCCCTATGAACGCACACACGCACACCCTACCCCTATGAGCACCTCCAAGAGACTGCGTTGAAGAACTGATCCGGCGGGTCTTGAGATTGACGAAGTCACCACAGGCGCCTCGCTGTCGACGGGAAAGTGTCAAATCTGGGATTTGAACTCTGGTGGGCTGGGGGTGCCACTGCCCTCCTAACCATCCAACCACAGGTTGGTTCTCTGCTTGGTATTTATTCTTGCGCGTAGGATACGTACACAATACGGAGTACATACATGCCCCACTTGACCCTATAATATGTTGCCACAACCGCCGCACAGGCCACCAGACTCCAGACATGGCTAGTTTCTCTCCTCTCCCCCCATCTCGATCCGGAAAAGGCGGCACTGCCGCAACGGCGTGCAAGTTGCGGCCGGACTGCCCGTGTTTGCGCGGCGAGACTGAGACGGTGACGCTGCTCCGGCCGCAAGGCAGGAGCGGAGGGGAAACAAGCTGGCGTGAAGACTGTCGACACGGCGTCTGAAGCGACAGTTCTGCGGCCGGAACGACGGCGAGGCGGCGGCCTACTGTCAGCCGAGGCGAGGCCTGCGTCGATGGGCTCGAGGAGCTCCCTCTCCCCCCTCTCCCGCTCGTGCTCTTCCCGGATATTGCCTCCAATTTTTTTGAGTATTTTCGTCTGCTTCTTGAGGCTATCAACCATGATATGTTCTAGTTCTTCGTCAGCTTTTGAAACTCTGGAACCTCTTTTTTCTCATATTGTTTGCGTGTAATGCTCTCTCATACTTGGATCTGTGGCTTACTAGTTGCCATTATTGCATCTGATTGGTAGCGGCAGTTTAAGAAGTGTGATCGATCTCTGAAAAATGAATGGACAATATTTGGTATGGCCCAAATTTCAGAAAGGAATGACATACTGAACTCGTTATTGAATCATATCTTGTTCGTATGATTGGATCTACATCCACTTCTCCATATCATACCTTTTATCAAGAAAATTTGACATGTATATTTGTCTCAATTTGACATCAAAAGTAATTCTTAACATATCTGCTTGTGTTCAGTTGACTTAGGAAACATATCAAAATTTGATTTGTCTGTTTTCTCTGTAAAATTGTGAAACACTTGGTGCAACGAAATGATTGTAAAATCATTTTGATTTGTTAACGAGATTTTATAACAATGCCTGAAAAATGTTGTCGGCACAAATATGGATTGTAAACAGATGTCTCATATATAAATGGTGTATGCTATACTTTGTTGATATAATTCTACAAAATAAATTACATGCACCCATACATAGACAAATATCTTGCTCGTTTGATTTGAGTTCCTCACAAAAATTTGAAGAATATTTTATTGAATTTCTGAAAAGAGTGAAACTATTTTGACAAAAAATATATAACTAGAATATGTGTGAATCATATTTGTGTGAAAAAAAGAAAATAACTGAAACATGTGTGAAAAACAAACTGAACTCTTACAAATTATATGAACCCAAATTCTTTCGTTTAAGATTATATGAAAGCACTTTTAAAAATAAGAGAATTTTCTAAACTATTTGTGAAGTCCCAAATACTATTAAATTTGTGACATGAATTTCTCTGATTTCTGAAACATAATTGGATCATATTGGGTATGACACAATATTTGTTGGATACCAAAATATTACTGAACACATACTTGATAAAAATATCTTTTTGTTTGATTTGGTGAGCTCGCAAAATTTTGATTGTATTTTGATTTTGTCCTAAAACGAATTGATTTCTGAAACCTAATTGGCTTCAGTTCGATATGATCTCTTTTCCAGTAATATAAGAGATATATGCCATATCTCTTTGATTCCCAAATATTACTTAACCTATACTTGAAATATTACAAACTTCCAAATTTCTGAAAAAGTTATTACTATTTTTTGTGGAAATCTAACAAAAATATATTTCATAACTTCAAATTTGTATTGAAAATTGTTAGAATATATTTCACCCTCAAATGTGATACAAGTTGTGGTGGGGGTCGAGATCAATAATTAACGAGAGAGAGTATGGAAAGCTGATGGGGTGAGAATGCAGACACATCCACGTGGGTGGGCTCCACAGACATGCAGTAAATCAAGATACAAGGATTTCAGGAGGAATACACATGTGATACTAGATGATGTGGCAGTAGTTGATTGGTGGGAGAGACTCCGGTAGTTACCGGTTCCGTTAGAATTCACTTTCCGGTGTGCCGCGCCCTGGTGAACGACGGCCGATTTCTCACCCGCCAGCAAGAAGCGGGGACCGTGCATGCACTTGATGGGCGCGCTCCAGCTGCGCGTCACGGCGGAGTAAGAGTGGAGATACACGTTATCGTGACTTAGGTTGGTGAGTACGATCAGCTGCGAGAAGGCGAAGCGCCCAGACAATAATGTCCCATCGGCGGGGTCACTATCGGCGACTGCGACGATGGCGAAGCCGGAAGAGGCTAACTCGTAGCCGGAGTGCTCCAGAGGCGGGAGAACGTGGCGTTCGGCGGTGATAGGGTTGCAGAGGCCGAAGAGGTGGGTTCCAAAGGTGCGGGCGACGAGCTGCATCAGGACGATGCCGCGGCGCGCTGCCAGGGGCTCGGCGTAGTCGAAGGCGCCGTCGTCTGCGTAGCTGAAGGAGGCAAGGGTGGGGCCAAGCGGCGACCCCGGCGCCGGCAAGAAGGTGGGGCCAAGCGGCCACCCCGGCGCCGGCAAGAAGGTGGGTGAGGTGCGCTGCTTCTTCTTCACTATCCTTTCACAGCGCGCCTGCAGCTGGAAGAAGAAGCCGAGGAGACGCGCGCGGTGCCCCACGCCCTGGTCCGGACACAGTACTCCCCGGAGGAAGGCCGGGTCGGTGAAGCGGCGCAGCCACCGTCGGCATGTCACGGCCAGCATAAAGAGTTCTTTGACGTTGCCCACGCGGGACAAGACCTCGTGGAGAACGTCCTCCGGAAAATCATCCATGCATCTTCTTCGTCCCTTAGCTGCAGCCATGCCGTACGTGCACCTTCCGCACACGATCGATTAATTAACACTTGTATGATTTGCTTCGGCGCGCACCTTCAACCAGACAATATATGTTGAAAGCTGCGAAGGAAACGATGGATAGATTGCTGCTGCCTCGATCGATCGAACCTGATATATATAACGATCGACCTGGATAGAGATAGAAACGACATATCTTTACCCTACCATAACTATCTCGGTCTTTATTGACTCTTTCCATATCCCCAGCCCTGTCAAGCAATCAATCCGACATACATATATATGGAAACATATCTTACCACTGTTATTACCAATTAATCCCGATCGAACGACGCCGGAACACTGCAGGAATGGCGCGATACGCCGAGAACGTTTTATACGCCGACAGCCAAAAGTCGGGCGTCAGCGTATAGCCCAGCCAAGCTAGCCTACCCGTCCGATCCTCGGTGTAGCGTTGCCAGCCTGCCCGTCCGACCCTCGGCGTAGCGAGATCTACACCGAGGACAGCCCTCGGCATATCTGTGTGCATCCCGTCTAAGCGTTTGAGTAGGTTTAGAACTCGTATTCGACTACCCTGATCCTGCGCCCCTCTGTCCGAGAGGACGCGTGGCAGGCATCCGACGCTTCCGCAACTTTCGCCTCCTCTTCGTGCCTTTTGGCTGGAAAAACAAATCATAATGCGGATAATCATAGCGCCCTAATACTCGCAGTTAGCATATGGATACGAACGCCCGTAGTAATTCTCGTGCTCTTGCAGCCTTGTCCATGTCTATCTAGTGGTATGATACGTCTCAAACGTATCTATAATTTCTTATGTTCCATGCTATTTTTATGATGATACTTACATGTTTTATACACATTATATGTCATATTTATGCATTTTCCGGAACTAACCTATTAACGAGATGCCGAAGTGTCAGTTCCTGTTTTCTGCTGTTTTTGGTTTCAGAAATCCTAGTAAGGAAATATTCTCGGAATTGGACGAAATCAATGCCCAGTATCTTATTTTTCCACGAAGCTTTCAGAACACCCGAGAGAGACCAGAGGGGAGCCTGGGGGACCCCACACGCCAGGGCGGCGCGGCCAAGGGGTGGGGCGCGCCCCCCTATTGTGTGGCCCCACCAGGGCCCCTCCGAGGCTGCCCTTCCGCCTACTTAAGGTCTCCGTCGTGAAAACTCTACAGCAATAAGCCACGATACGAGAAAAGTTCCAGAGCCGCCGGCATCGCGAAGCCAAGATTCGGGGGACAGAAGTCTCTGTTCCGGCACCCCGCCGGGACGGGGAAGTGCCCCCGGAAGGCATCTCCATCGACACCACCGCCATCTTCATCAACGCTGATGTCTCCTATGATGAGGAGGGAGTAATTCTCCCCCGAGGCTGAGGGCTCTACCGTAGCTATGTGGTTCATCTCTCTCTTTGTGATCTAGTTGAATATCATCTATGTGTTACTCTAGTGATGTTATTAAAGTAGTCTATTCCTCCTCCATGATGTAATGGTGACAGTGTGTGCATCATGTAGTACTTGGCATAGGTTATGATTGTAATCTCTTGTAGATTATGGAGTTAACTATTACTATGATAGTATTGATGCGATCTATTCCCCCTTTCATAGCCTGACGGTGACAGTGTGCATGCTATATTAGTACTCGGTATAATTGCGTTGGTCTATCATGCACTCTAAGGTTACTTAAATATGAACATCGAATGTTGTGGAGCTTGTTAACTCCGGCATTGAGGTGCTCTTGTAGCCCTACACAATGAATGGTGTTTGTCATCCAACAAGAGAGTGTAGAGAAAGTAGTATTTGTTTATTCAGTTATGTGATCAATGTTGAGAGTGTCCACTAGTGAAAGTATGATCCCTAGGCCTTGTTTCCAAGCATCGAATCACCGTTTATTCACTGTTCTACTGCATGTTTACTTGCTGCCATATTTTATTCAGATTGTTATTACCACTCATATTCATCCATATCATTTGCATCTCACTATCTCTTCGCCGAACTAGTGCACTGATACGTCTCCGACGTATCGATAATTTCTTATGTTCCATGCCACATTATTGATGATACTTACATGTTTTATACACACTTTACATCGTTTTGATGTGTTTTCTGGAACTAACCTATTGACGAGATGCTCGAAAGGCCGCTTGTCTGTTTTCTGCTGTTTTTGGTTTCGTAAATCCTAGTAAGGAAATATTTTCGGAATCGGACGAAATCAACACCGAAGATCTTAAAATTCCTGAAGCTTCCGGAGCACCGGAGAAAGGCCATAGGGGAGCCGGGGGCCCCACCCCACAGGCGGCGCGGCCCAAGGGGGCGCGCCCCTAGTGTGTGGGCACCCCTGTGGCCCCTCCGACTCCGACTCTTCGCCTATTTAGTCGTCCCTGACCTAAAACCTCGACCCAGTTCGACGAAACCAGAGAAAACCATCCAGAGCCGCCGCCATCGCGAAACTCCAATTTGGGGGACAGAAGTATCTGTTCCGGCACGCCGCCGGGACGGGGAATTGCCCCCGGAGTCATCTCCACCGCCGTCTCCACCGCCATCTTCACCGCCATCGCCGTCTCCATGATGAGGAGGGAGTAATTCACCCCCGGGCCGAGGGCTCCGCCGTAGCTATGTGGTTCATCTCTCTCTTTATGTGATCTAGTTGAATATCATCTATGTGCTATTCTACCGATGTTATTAAAGCAGTTTATTCCTCCCGCACGGTGTAATGGTGACAAGTGTGTGCATCGTGTAGTACTTGGCGTGGGCTATGATTGTGATCTCTTGTAGATTATGAAGTTAACTATTGCTATGATAGTTTTGATGTGATCTATGCCTCCTTCATAGTGTGATGGTGACAAGTGTGCATGCTATGTTAGTTCTCGGTGTAATTGTGTTGATCTATCTTGCACTCTAAGGTTATTTAAACATGAATATCGAATACCGTGGAGCTTGTTAACTCCGGCATTGAGGGTTCGTGTAATCCTACACGATTAGTGGTGTTCATCATCCAACAAGAGGGTGTAGAGTGGTTCTATTATGTGATCATTGTTGAGAGTGTCCACTAGTGAAAGCAGGATCCCCGGGCCTTGCTTCCAAGCATCGAATCTCCGTTTGTTGACTCGTTTTGTTGCATGTTTACTCGCTGCCATATTTTATTCAGATTGCTATTACCACTCATACTCATCCATATTACTTGCATCTCACTATCTCTTCGCCGAACTAGTGCACCTATTAGGTGTGTTGGGGACACAAGAGACTTCTTGCCTTGTGGTTGCAGGGTTGCTTGAGAGGGATATCTTTGACCTCTTCCTCCCTGAGTTCGATAAACCTTGGGTGATCCACTTAAGGGAAACTTGCTGCTGTTCTACAAACCTCTGCTCTTGGAGGCCCAACACTGTCTACAAGAATAGAAGCACTGATACGTCTCCGACGTATCGATAATTTCTTGTGTTCCATGTCACATTATTGATGATATCTACATGTTTTATGCATACTTTATGTCATATTTATGCGTTTTACGGAACTAACCTATTGACGAGATGCCGAAGGGCCAGTTCCTGTTTTTTGTTGTTTTTGGTTCCAGAAATCCTAGTAAGGAAATATTCTCGGAATCGGACGAAATCAAGACCCAGCATCCTATTTTTCCACGAAGCTTCCGAACACCCGGAAGGACCGGAGGGGGCCACGAGCCCACCAGACCATAGGCCGGCGCGGCCCGGGTGTGGCCCGCGCCACCCTATGGTGCCTCCGCCTCTTCGACCCTCTGACGCCGCCTCTTCGCCTATAAAAAGGTCCCAGACCTAAAACCTCGATACGGAAAAGCCACGGTACGAGAAACCTTCCAGAGCCGCCGCCATCGCGAAGCCAAGATCCGGGGGACAGGAGTCTCCGTTCCGGCACGCCGCCGGGCGGGAAGTGCCCCCGAAGGCTTCTCCATCGACACCACCGCCATCACCATCAACGCTGCTGTCTCCCATGAGGAGGGAGTAGTTCTCCATCGAGGCTCGGGCTGTACCGGTAGCTATGTGGTTAATCTCTCTCCTATGTACTTCAATACAATAATCTCATGAGCTGCCTTACATGATTGAGATTCATATGATGATGCTTGTAATCTAGATGTCATTATGCTAGTCAAGTGAGTTTTACTTATGTGATCTTCGGAGACTCCTTGTCCCACGTGAGTAAAGGTGACAAGTGTGTGCACCGTGTGGGTCTCTTAGGCTATATTTCACGTAATACTTATTCGCTGTTATGAATGGCATAGTGAAGTTCTTATTTATATCTCTTTATGATTGCAATGTGTTTTGTATCACAATTTATCTATGTGCTACTCTAGTGATGTTATTAAAGTAGTTTTATTCCTCCTGCACGGTGTAATGGTGACAGTGTGTGCATCCGTGTTAGTACTTGGCGTAGGCTATGATTGTGATCTCTTGTAGATTATGAAGTTAACTATTGCTATGATAGTATTGATGTGATCTATTCCTCCTACATAGTGTGAAGGTGACAGTGTGCATGTTGTGTTAGTACTTGGTTTAGTCGTTTTGATCTTTCATGCACTCTAAGGTTATTTAAATATGAACATTGAATTGTGGAGCTTGTTAACTCCGGCATTGAGGGTTCGTGTAATCCTACGCAATGTGTTCATCATCCAACAAGAGAGTGTAGAGTATGCATTTATCTATTCTCGTTATGTGATCAAAGTTGAGAGTGTCCACTAGTGAAAGTCTATTCCCTAGGCCTTGTTCCTAAATATCGCTATCGCTGCTTGTTTACTTGTTTTACTCGCGTTACTACTGCTACCATATTACCACCATCAACTACACGCCAGCAAGCTATTTTCTGGCGCCGTTACTACTGCTCATATTCATTCATACCACCTGTATTTCACTATCTCTTCGCCGAACTAATGCACCTATTAGGTGTGTTGGGGACACAAGAGACTTCTTGCTTTGTGGTTGTGATAACCCACAAGTATAGGGGATCGCGATAGTCTCCGAGGGTAGTAAAACCCAATTTATTGATTCGACACAAGGGGAGGTAAAGAATACTTATAAGCCTTAACAACTGAGTTGTCAATTCAGCTGCACCTGGAAAAGCACTAGCAACAAGGGTGATGTGAAAGTAGCAGTGATATGAGAGCAATAGTAACAGTAAAACAGCAGCAGTAATAGCAATATGAGAGCAATGGCACCAAAAGATAGTTGATACTACTTCCAATGACATGTAGAACGAGTATATGATGATGAAAGATGGACCGGGGTTCCCAGCTATCTACACTAGTGGCAACTCTCCAATAACAAGTGTTGGGTGATGATACGTCTCCGACGTATCGATAATTTCTTATGTTCCATGCCATATTATTGATGATTCCTACATGTTATATGCACACTTTACGTCATATTCGTGCATTTTCTGGAACTAACCTATTAACAAGATGCCGAAGTGCCAGTTCCTGTTTTCTCGCTGTTTTTGGTTTCAGAAATCCTAGTAACGAAATATTCTCGAATCGGACGAAATCAAGACCCGGGTTCATATTTTCACCGGAAGCATCCAGAACACCCGAGAGCCGCCGGAGGGGGCCTTGTGGGCCCCGGATGATAGTGTGGCGCGGCTCGGGCCCCGGCCGCGCCGGCCTATGGTGCCGCCGCCTCTTCGACCCTCCGACGCTGCCCTTCCGCCTATTTAAAGCCTCCGTCGCGAAAACCCTATTACGAAGGACGAAACCCACGTAAACCTTCCGCAGCCGCCGCCATCGCGAAGCCAAGATCTGGGGGATAGGAGTCTCTGTTCCGGCACCCTGTCCGAGCGGGGAAGTGCCCCCGGAAGGCTTCTCCATCGACACCGCTGCCATCTCCACCGCCATCTTCATCACCGCTGCTGCTCCCATGAGGAGGGAGTAGTTCTCCATCAAGGCTCGGGGCTGTACCGGTAGCTATGTGGTTAATCTCTCTCCTATGTGCTTCAATACAATAATCTCATGAGCTGCCTTACATGATTGAGATTCATATGATGATGCTTGTAATCTAGATGTCATTATGCTAGTCAAGTGAGTTTTACTTATGTGATCTCCGGAGACTCCTTGTCCCACGTGTGTAAAGGTGACAGTGTGTGCACCGTGTGGGTCTCTTAGGCTATATTTCACAGAATACTTATTCACTGTTGAATGGCATAGTGAAGTGCTTATTTATATTTCTTTATGATTGCAATGTGTTTGTATCACAATTTATCTATGTGCTACTCTAGCAATTTTATTAAAGTAGTTTTATTCCTCCTGCACGTGTGCAAAGGTGACAGTGTGTGCACCGTGTTAGTACTTGGTTTATGCTATGATCATGATCTCTTGTAGATTGCGAAGTTAACTATTGCTATGATAATATTGATGTGATCTATTCCTCCTACATATGCATGAAGGTGACAAGTGTGCATGCTATGCTAGTACTTGGTTTAGTCTTTTGATCTATCTTACACTAAAGGTTACTAAAATATGAGCATTATTGTGGAGCTTGTTAACTCCGGCATTGAGGGTTCGTGTAATCCTACGCAATGTGTTCATCATCCAACAAAAGTGTAGAGTATGCATTTATCTATTCTGTTATGTGATCAATGTTGAGAGTGTCCACTAGTGAAAGTGTAATCCCTAGGCCTTGTTCCTAGATATCGCTATCGCCGCTTGTTTACTATTTTACTGCGTTACTACCGCTGCATTACTACCGCTTGTTTACTCGTCCCGGGCAAAGCACTTTTCTCGGTGCCGTTGCTACTACTTATTCATACCACCCGTATTTCACTATCTCTACGCCGAACTAGTGCACCTATTAGGTGTGTTGGGGACACAAGAGACTTCTTGCTTTGTGGTTGCAGTGGTTGCATGAGAGGGATATCTTTGACCTCTTCCTCCCCGAGTTCGATAAACCTTGGGTATCCACTTAAGGGAAACTTGTCGCTGTTCTACAAACCTCTGCTCTTGGAGGCCCAACACCGTCTACAAGAATAGAAGCTCCCGTAGACATCAAGCACTTTTCCGGCACCGTTGCCGGGAGGAAAGGTAAAAAGGCACTCATACTCCGGTTCCGTGTAACAGTACTTTTCTGGCGCCATTGTGTTTGTGCTCGAAGTTATTTCCTTTAGATCCTGCAATTGCATATTTTTGTTTCTTGTTTACACTAGTTTGGCATAATGGACAACAATGAGCTTCTTATTCTATTTCCTGATTTAGAATTGTTTGATGCGAAAATTAAAAAACCTATGGAACCTTATTTGCATGATAGTAGCAATGTTATTAGCACGAATGCAATTACTGCTAATGCTATGAAGAATTCTAAGCTTGGGGAAGCTAGTTTTTGTGATCTTTTTAGCTTCCCATCTTTAGGGGAGAAAATTTGCTCTGATAATACTTTATCTCCCATATGCGATAACTCTAATGATGCTTGTGATATTTTAAATGCACCTACTGAAAGTATTCCATATAAAATACCTATGAAAATTATTGAACGTGTTATGGATAACCGCTATGAAGGGGATGGAACCGTGCATCCTGGAGATCATTTACTCGTTTTTGCATGAATTATGTGGGTTATTCAAGTGTGCAGTATCTCTATGGATGAAGTGAAGAAGAAATTATTCTCTATGTCGTTGTCCGGTAAAGCGGCGCATTGGCATAAACTCGCCGAAGGATGAGCATTCTCTTGATTGGAAGGATATTGTGCCTCTATTTTATTCTAAATTCTATCCTCCAAGTGAAATTCACAAAGACCGAAACCGAATATATAATTTCTGGCCTCATGATGGAGAGAGTATTGCCCAAGCATGGGAGAGATTGAAGTCTTTAATGCTCAAATGCCCCAATCATGAGCTTCCAGGTAATATCATCATTGATAATTTCTATGCAAGACTTTCTTTTCAAGATAAGACCTTGCCGGATGCTACTTGTTCTGGATCATTCACGCGCAACAAAGAAGAGTTTAAAAGGGACCTTCTTGATCGGATTAAGGAGAACGCTGAAGATTGGGAGAACGACAAAGGTAAAGAGTCATGTATAAATTATGATTATGAATGCATTGAAACTTTTATGGATACCGATAAATTTCGAAATATGAGTGCTACTTATGGTCTTGACTCTCAAGTTGCTGCAAATCTTTATAAAGCCTTTGCTTCTCATTTTGAATTGCCTAAAAAGAATTTTGATAAGTACCATGAACCTTTTAAAGAGGCTTGCATGAAGAATGAAATTGTTGTTAATTATTGTAATGAGCATGCTCAAACTCCTAAGAATGTTATTTCCTATAAGCATGTTAATTTTTGTGGAATACATAGACCTTGTGGAATTAATCAAATCAAAGATGAATATTGTATCCATCATGCTAATGAAAAAACTAGAAAGTGGTTTAGGGCTCTAGATGATCTTGGTAAAGAAGTTTGTGCCCTCTATCCTTTTATTTGTGAAGTTTGCCATGAAGTGGGTCATTTTAATTTTCAATGCTCCTCCAATGATAATTTGAACCCAATGAGTGCTGCAAATTCGTATTGTGATGATGAAATTACTCCTAATCAAGCATGATGAACTTACTTTATTTTTGGGGTGTGAAGAACTGTCGAGAAAAATCTCTTTGTTACATATGAGCGATCTTGATATTGATGATGTCCTTCATGGGTGTTTTTCTTATTGCATTGATAATAGCCATACAAATACTTACATACAAAATATTTTAGAAGATGACACCTTGCCAAAATATGATAGGACCGCTGTGTGTTTTCAACTAATTAATGAAAAGGAGGGATCCTCCCAAGTTTCTTCTATTGTTTCTGAAAGTAAATCAGGTTATGCGGACAAGCAACCCTTCCAGCCTCTTCCTCCTAAAGAAAGGAACGAGGAGAAGGAAGAGAAGAAGAAGAAGAAGGGAACGAAGAAGAAGAAGAAGAAGGAGAATAAAAAGAAAGAGGTAACGGCGTATCCCCGCGTGAATGAGATAACGCTAGGTAACCGTAAGTATGTTGCTCCTAATGATTATTGTGACAATGAATCTGAATACGATGATCTTCCTATGCCCTTTACATACATTAGCGATCATGATTTGAATGAGCACACTACTTTTGATATTACAAATCTCTGGGAAACTAATTCTGAAAATGATGATAATAATTGCCATAGTGTCAGTACTATCCATGCTTCCTCCCATAATGATATAGAAAGCTCAAAGCTTGGGGAAGAGGTGTTTGAAAATCCTTTAGCTACTAGTCATTATGTTCTTGATACATCTCCTTCTAATAACAATGATGGTGTGGACACAGATAAATCGGCTGTGAAAGATAACTATTCTATTTTCCTATGATGACACTATGCCCCCGATCTCTGATGATTATTATAAAGAATGCTATGATATAGGTTCTAACTATCCTTATGAAACTTGTCATAGTCATGATTGGATTAACAAAAACAATTCCCTTAATATGCAATTTGTTTACCATGTTCAAATTCTTGATAATAATCTTACTCCAATTACTATTAATGAGAATAACTCTTCTTATGCCAAATTTAATGATACTTCTATGCATATGAACCATGATAAGAATGTTTTAAGTGATGGGTATATTGTGGATTTCATCAATGATGCTACTGAAAGTTATTATGAGAGAGGGAAATATGGTTATATGCATTTCAATAATATTAAGTTTCCCCTCTTTATGTTGAGAATCTTGAAGTTACTCGTGTTTTATCCTCTTATGCTTGTCACCTTGTTCTTCATGAATTCATTTGTGTACAAGATGCCTCTTCATAGGAAGCATGTTAGACTTAAATGTGTTTTGAATTTGCCTCTTGATGCTCTATTTTGCTTCATACTCTATTTTTCATGTGAGCATCATTAAAA
>NC_061510.1:248628681-248648912 GCF_022539505.1 Lolium rigidum | reverse complement strand
TCACCCCCCCTCTAGGCGACATCTCGATCTTTCAGTTGTCAACGAATGGTAGCGGGTACTCTAACCCCCTTGCCAAACAGACTTCCAAAGAGCGGCTCCCATGAAGGACGTTATCTCTTCCAGCAAGGTAGATCATCCCTCTTCTCTTTTGTTTACACATGTACTTTAGTTTATTTAAGGTTGACACTCCTCCCAACCTTTGCTTTCACAAGCCATGGCTAACCGAATCCTCGGGTGCCTTCCAACAATCTCATACCATGGAGGAGTGTCCATTGCAAAATTAAGTTGCTTACTGATGAATCAGGGCAAAACATGTGAAGAGAGTTATTAATGAAAGTTGATTAATTGGGGCTGGGAACCCCGTTGCCAGCTCTTTTGCAAAATTATAGGATAAGTGGATGAAGCCACTAGTCCATTAGTGGAAGCTGCCCAACAAGATTGAAAGATAAAACACCACATACTTCCTCATGCGCTATAAAACATTGACACAAATAAGAGGTAATAACTTTTGAATTGTTTAAAGGTAGCACATGAAGTATTTACTTGGAATGGCAGGGAAATACCACATAGTAGGTAGTTATGGTGGACACTGATGGCATAGGTTTGGTTTAAGGGTTTGGATGCACGAGAAGCAGTCCCTCTCAGTACAGGTTTTTTGGCTAGCAAGGTTGATTAGCAAGCATAAGAATTGAGGGAAACAAACAAATATACATGTGATAGAAACAATCATACATCTTCCTTGTAGGCACAAACAATTTTAACTTCAGAATACTAAGCTAGGAACTAACAAGAAAGATAATAACATATCTACATGTATTTCCTCTTCTCTACTTAAACTCAAAGTGTTGTTGCTATTGACCAATGCTAAGTTTGCCAAAACCAAATAGATTTACTCAATGCTCCCAAAGTGATACCAATACTAACAACAAGATCAATCATATAATAGAGATTGCAAACTAAAATAAGATGTGCAATATGTAAATGATAAGACTTCTCATTAATATTCCATAATGATAACTCACACCAAGGGATACATAGATAACCAACTAAAGAGAGATACTTCCATACCGCAACACATCTTATATGATAACTTCCCTACTCATGATATGACACTACTTGATAATAAAAAGATAAAAGATAGTGATGATGTGATACCGCGGCACTCCCCCAAGCTTGGAACAAACCAATGGGGTGCCAATACCGATGATGAATTACTCCTCCGGCGGTGGTGATGATGAATTCTTGATAAGCTTCTCAACAAGCTCCTTTAGCTCATCAATCCTGTACGTGAGGTTGCGGATCATCTCCGAATTGTGCTCGACGCGGTTAAGAAGTATGTCCGACGGCGAGTCCCAACTCTTGGAGTTGTTTCCCCACTCTTCAGCTTCAGGCTTCATCCTTCATGCAGTGTTAGAAAGATCTATATCCCAATTGATGGGCAATACTGCCTCGGGAACCCTTTCAGTTTGACTATTATGAATTAGAATGTGGAAGGGGTTGTAGGTGCCTGGAGGAGATGTCTTTGGAGCTAGGTAGTGACGTGGAACCTTCCCTCCGGTGCGAATTCTTGCACTCTTCTTGGTACTGAAAGAGTTTTCCACCACCTTGAGGCTTGCGATGGTGGCACGCGGGTATGCACGCGAGTCTGCCTCCACTTCTTCTTCATCTTCTTCCTTGACACTCTCATCCCCCTCTTTCCACTCGGGATCTTGAATATCTTCATCCAAAAGCCCCTTGCCCTTGTTGTTGGAGACCATGGTGCTTCCAAATCAAAAACAGATCCTGCCAGAAACAGCTCGAAACAAAACACGTCGAGAAAACGATATACGGACCTCCAGGGGTCCGGGGGATTATATAGCAGATATTTTCACGACAAAAGGAAAGCACCAGGTCGAACCAGAGTCGGAGAGGGGCAACGAGGGCCCTCCTCATAGGGCGGCGCGGCCAGGATGGGGCCCGCGCCGGCCTATGGGGGCACACCCTCGTGCGTCTCCTCCACTCCATTTCGATCTCGTAATTTTTCATATTTTCCAAAATTTGCAAAAACATTGTTCGGAAAGTTAATCGCGGACTTTTTCTTACCAGAACTATTACCTATTCAAAGTCGAACTCTGCAGGACTGTCAACTTGGCCTTTGATGAAAGCTTCCGGAGTTACCACTGGAATAACATCAACATCTTCATTATAAGAATCACCAGTGATATAATGCTTGAGTCTTTGTCCATTCACCACTTGTGTGGCATTACCTTGCAGAGAGCTAATTTTAATTGCCCCTGATCGATACACCTCATCAATGACATATGGTCCTTCCCATTTTGAGAGTAATTTCCCTGCAAAAAATCTGAGACGAGACCGATACATTAGGACTTTATCTCCAACATTAAATTCTCTCTTGATAATTCTTCTATCATGCCATTTCTTAACTTTCTCTTTAAAGAGTTTAGCATTTTCATAAGCTTCACTTCTCCATTCATCTAGAGAACTCAATTGTAGCAATCTTTTCTTACCGGCAAGTTTAGGATCTTTATTTAGTTCTCTCACATCCCAATAAGCTTTGTGCTCTAGTTCTAAAGGTAAATGACAAGCTTTCCCATAAACCATTTTATACGGTGACATACCCATGGGATTTTTGTAAGAGGTTCTATAAGCCCATAGTGCTTCTTTCAATTTAATAGCCCAATTCTTTCTAGATTTATTAACAGTATTTTGCAAGATAGATTTAATTTCTCTATTTGATAATTCTACTTGCCCACTAGTTTGAGGATGATAAGCGGAAGCAATTCTATGATTAATACCATATTTAGCAAGATTTTTTCTAAAACCACCATGAATAAAATGAGAACCTCCATCAGTCATAAGATATCTAGGAACTCCAAATCTAGGAAAAATAATATCTAAAAGCATTCTTAAAGAGGTCTCACCATCAGCACTTTTTGTAGGTATGGCTTCCACCCATTTAGTAACATAATCAACAACGACAAGTATATGAGTGTTACCTTCGAAGAAGGGAAAGGACCCATGAAGTCAAATCCCCAACAATCGAATGGTTCAATAACAAGAGTATAATTCATAGGCATTTCATTGCGTCCTGGAGATATTACCAACCCTTTGACATTCATCACAAGATAAAATAAACTTTCTTGCATCTTTGAAGAGAGTTGGCCAATAGAAACCTGATTGTAGAACCTTTTGCGCGGTTCTATCTCCGGCGTGATGTCCTCCATAAACACTACCATGACACTTACTCAATATCTCTTGTTGTTCATATTCGGGAACACATCTTCGCAGAATACCATCCACTCCCTCTTTATATAAGTGTGGGTCATCCCAAAAATAATGCCTCAAGTCATAAAAGAATTTCCTCCTTTGCTGAGCTGAAAAGGTTGGAGGCAAGTACTTGGATACAATAAAGTTAGCATAATCAGCGTACCAAGGACTATCTCGCGAGCTTACCTTTATTACAGCCAATTGTTCATTTGGAAAACTATCATTAACGAGAACGGGATCATAAGTAATATTTTCCAATCTAGACAAATTATCAGCAACAGGATTATCAACACCTTTCCTATCTATAATATGTAAATCAAATTCTTGAAGAAGAAGCACCCATCTAATAAGCCTTGGCTTAGCATCTTTCTTTGCCATAAGGTATCTAATTGCAGCATAATCAGTATGAATTGTAACTTTTGAATCAAGGATATAGGATCTAAACTTGTCACAAGCAAAGACTACAACTAATAATTCTTTTTCAGTTGTAGCATAATTTCTTTGAGCAGCATCAAGAGTTTTGCTAGCATAATGAATAACATTCAATTTTTTATCTACTCGCTGTCCAAGAACAGCGCCTACAGCAAAATCACTAGCATCACACATAATTTCAAAAGGTAAATTCCAATCGGGAGGTTCAACTACGGGAGCAGTTGTTAAGGCTTTCTTTAGAGTTTCAAAAGCTTCCTTACAATCATCATCAAAAACAAAAGGTACATCTTTTTGAAGAAGATTAGTAAGAGGCTTTGAAATCTTGGAGAAATCTTTAATAAATCTCCTATAAAACCCAGCATGACCAAGAACACTACGAATACCTTTAACATCCCTAGGATAGGGCATGTTCTCAATTGCTTCAACTTTAGCTCTATCAACTTCAATACCTCTCTCGGAAATTTGATGTCCCAATACAATTCCTTCATTAACCATAAAGTGGCATTTCTCCCAATTAAGAACAAGGTTAGTTTCTTCACAGCTCTACAATACTTTATCAAGGTTTCGCAAGCAATTATCAAAAGAATTCCCATAGACAGAAAAATCATCCATGAATACCTCTACAATATTCTCACAAAAACCATGAAAAATAGCAGACATGCATCTTTGGAAAGTAGCAGGAGCATTACATAAACCAAAAGGCATACGTCTATAAGCATAAGTTCCATAGGGACAAGTGAAAGTGGTTTTCTCTTGATCTTTAGTTTTAACAGCAATTTGTGAAAACCCGGAATAACCATCAAGAAAGCAAAAATGAGTATTTTTAGACAACCTTTCTAACATTTGATCAATAAAAGGTAAAGGGTAATGATCTTTCTTAGTAACCTTATTAACTTTTCGATAATCAATGCACATTCTATACCCTACAACTACTCTTTGAGGGATGAGCTCATCATTATCATTAGGCACAACGAGTCATTCCTCCTTTCTTAGGAACACAATGCACAGGACTAACCCATCTACTATCGGCAATAGGATATATAATACCAGCTTCAAGAAGGTTTAATACCTCATTCCTTACCACATCCTTCATCTTAGGAATTAGACGACGCTGATGTTCAACAACAGGCTTTGCATCATCCTCCATATTGATAGCATGTTGGCAAATAGAGGGAGAAATCCCCTTCAAGTCATCAAGAGTATAACCAATAGCTCCTCGGTGTTTCTTCAATATTTCCAATAACCTTTCTTCCTCAAAATCTGAAAGCTTAGAACTAATAATAACATGATATATTTTCTTATCATCAATATGAGCATACTTAAGATTATCAGGCAACGGTTTTAAATCAAAAACGGGATCTTCCTTTGGTGGTGGTGTTGTACCTAAATCTTCAACCGGCAAGTCATGTTTAATAGGTTGACGAAGGAAAATTTCATCAAGCTCATTCCTTTCTTCCCTAAATACTTCACTCTCACTATCCTCCAAATGTTACTGCAAAGGATTATTAGGAGCAAGAGAAATAGATGCACACTGTTCAACTCTAAAATCATTATTAGGCAAATCATCTTTATAAGGAGTTTTGGCAAATTTAGAGAAATTAAACTCATAAGATTCACCAGCAAATTTAGTCACAATTTTTTCCTTCTTGCAATCTATAATAGCTCCACAAGTATTTAGAAAAGGTCTACCAAAAATAATAGGACAAAACTTACTTGCAGCAGAACCAAGTACCAGAAAGTCGGCAGGATATTTAATCTTACCACATAGAACTTCCACATCTCGAACAATACCAATAGGAGAGATAGTTTCTCTATTAGCTAGCCGAATAACCACATCAATATCTTCAAGTTCACAAAAACCAATTTCATGCATGATCTCCGTATAAAGCTCATAAGGAATGGCACTAATACTTGCACCAATGTCACATAAACCATAATAACAATGATCACCAATTCTAACAGAGAGCATAGGAACACTGGCTTTCCTAGACTTATTGTAACGCCCCAACTTTTGCAACCTTGTTTATGTGTCCAATGTGCAAAAATCTGGGCCAACAAAAACTTTTTGTCTTAACCTCCTACGATAATGTTTCTTGCATGTTTGCGTTGTGTGATGTGTTATGCATGTTTGTCTAAGTTGATTGATGAACAATATTGTGAACCAGCACAATCCATGTGCCATAGTGATCATGTCATTCAAAATATTACTATCTATTTGACAAAAGCTTTATCTTGGCTATTTCTCTTATTTCAAGTGATTTTACTTTTTATAAAACAATGAGCCAAGATTTATTTTGACTCAAAAGGTTTTCTAAACGAATTATTTATAAAACCTTTAGGGATATATCAATAGGTATGACCCCACAACCTTACAAATCTTTATTTTACAAATGTTTTACAAAAAGGATTTCAAACACTTCTGAAAGCTTATAAATTTGAGGAGATATTTTTGTGTTCGCTATTTTCAGGAAAATCTTGCCCAAAGTTTTGCTTCCCTATTAAAAAGCTTTTGTCAAACCTTACCCTAACATGATCATCCTTGAGCACTTGCGCAACAATGTATTCTTGGTTGGTCTGATAGTTGTTTGTATTGGCCACGCTTGATTGTGTGTTATGATAGGATCTGTCCGTGACTCTTTTCGACTACGATTGAATTGCTTGTGTGAATCTAGGAATCCGTAAAGGGCATATTACCCAACCTAGGTAAAACACATCCTTTTATATTTTATGACCGGTAGGGATACACCTACAAAGTATTTTCAAAACTATTTCTCAAACAAAACCTTTCTTCAATGTTTTCCTCCTTATAAACCTCAAAACGCTATTTTTTTTCTCTCTATTGGACTATAAAACTACTTTAAGGTTTATCAATCTATTTCAGATTTTTTTTCTCTTATAAAAGTCGAAAATGTGACTGATATGTTATTCCATATCACTTCCCTTCAAACATATTTTTTTGTAATCAATTATTTTATTTATTATTCTATCTTTTTAACAAAATGCATTTGAATGACAAGTATGTCATTTCTTGTACTCTTTGACGTCAAATAACTTTGGGAATAATTCTACTAGGCATTGTTATGCATGCAAAACTTTTTAAAATCAAAACCTCATAATGCCCATTTCCCAAAAATTTCAAAATCTAGCTCTATTCAACTTCCATCCAGATTTGGACCGACTAAAAAAAAAAGAACATTGGTAGAAACTAATTCATATGAAGCCCAAAATTTAAATGACGCCCTCTATTCAGCCAGCACTTTACACTGATCTATATTCTACCTCTCTCATATTTCCTAAGTAAAAAAAAAAAAAAGTGATCTAATGTCAACTCAAGCAACTTCAGCACTAATCTGCATCTCAATCTTTATTTCTCTTACCTCCTCTTAGCAACAACAAATCACCTTATGATCTACCACCAGCAGCATCGAGTCTTAATCATCAAGCCTTGCAGTTTTGGCACCTGTATTTGTCTACTTGTGTTTGGCAAGGAGAAGAGCCGAACCAATTCCTTTCATGACATGTGTGAGCCAAATCTCCATTTCTCCCTTCCCAAGCCTTGCTTGACTCGTGAGCTGCACTGGACCTGCACCCTGCCCCTTGCTTGTATTTGTGTGTTTGGAGGAAGAGGTGTCCGGCCATGCCATGGCACCCATCCATACATCATCTCTCTCCGTCCCTCTCTCTCGTGTCTTGTCCAACCGGTGGTGCTGCACGAGACATGGACCGCTCCTGCACCACTAACCTCCTCGGGACGCCCTCCTTAGCTAACCCTTGCCAGCTTTCCTCTTGCTGCCATGGAGCACCTTGGCGTGAACGAAATTAATCGAGAACCCCTGCCAAAACCACCTCACCGCAAGCCTCCCCAGCCCCTTCTTGGTACATCCCGGTCGCGCCCGGGACTTTGTACATATCCTTTGGGCCTCGCTCGACCGTGCTCTGGTGGACAACGATTCGTCGAGCACTTGGCGGGCGCAGGTTAGGCGCCCTCTCTCCGAGCCGACCGACTTCCCCGCAGTCGTCCCATCGCCGCAGACCCCGCCTAGCTATCATAGGCTCCCTGGCGCATCACTACTCCCCCTCCTTGTCGTGTCCCCGTGTCCCGAGTGTCGCCCCGCTCTCTCCTGCCTGCGTCTGGTCGCGGTCGCGCTGCTCGCGTGCGCTAGCGCCTGACATCGCATAGTGCATCCGAGACAGCCCCAGCTCACTCCCTAGTCTCTCTCCCGTGCCAACCATCCGCCTCCTTCCCTTCTTCCTCTTTCTCACTAGTGGACACGCTTCAGCACCCCCATCATCGCCCTATCGCTGGCCAGGGGCGCCGCCCTCCTCCCTCCTTCTTTTCTCTTTCCCGGTGGTCACCTCATTTGTGGTCAGCGAGACGCCGAGCACCCTAGCTCACTAGGACGCGCCAGGGCACTGCCCTGTCCCATATATCTGTTCTGCGCACGCTCCCGAGATGAGTCCATCCCCACACCGCCTCTCCCGTGTATGCCAACTCGATGGTCACCATGGCAGTGGCACGCTGCTTCGTTGCCGATCATCCCCGCCTCTCTAGTCACTTCCAATGCACTAGGTATGCAAGGCACGTTTCCATAGCCCTCTACGCTTCCCTATCTCTCCCGTTTATCAAACCCTGGCTCCTTTACAACCTGTCGAACACCAGCGGTCCACCTCGAGAACCTCCTCGCTCCTGTCTTTTGAGGAAACTCCTTTCCTCTCCGTTGGTCACGGGGCACTCACGACACCACGCCTTGCATGTTTCAACAGTTGTCCTGCCCTATCGCACTCTCGCTCGACTCGTTCTGTCCCGTGCTCCATGCCCACGATACACCGGCGTCGGTGTATTTAAACCCGAACCCGAGCCCTTCTCCACCATTCCATGCCTCACTCCCACTCCTGTCATATCTCTGCACGTCTCGGAGAAGCACAAGGCGGAGCCCTATCCCTTTTCCCTCTCGGCCATGGTCGAGGCCGAGCTGGAGCTGCCCGGTCTGCAACCCGTCGTCGATGAGGCTGCCGTCACCTCTCCACATCTATCTATGTCCCTCTCGGCTATGCTACCTGTTCTAGTCTCTTACCGGTCCTCTCCCTTACCAGAAACACACCGGGAGGTCACCGTCGACGGAGCTCTGACCGCGCGTACGCGGCGCTCGACCACGTCCATATCGTCAGCCGGGAAACGTCCAGCACGACCACCACGCCCGGCCGAGCTGCTGCAGCGCGGAGCCCTCCCTGCATTGCTCCTTCGTCTCCACCGTCCCGGACTTCCCTTGGTGAGCTTGAGAACACAACAATCGGTAGCATGCTTTATTTTGAGCTGTGTAGCCATTCGTGCATGCTTCTGATGGCCAGCTGTTGTGCGAGCTGCTGCCATGCGCGCTCTCGTGCATGCTGGTGTCGTGCATATATGCCACCCCTCTGGCGATATTTTGTTGATATTACATTTCCTGTAGATGCTACGAGTCTCTAGCTTTCTAACGAAGCAAACGGCACTCGATTCGGTTGAGAAAATGGCTTGAAATCGTCGTTACCTGCGTCCCTGTTTCAAAGTTCAGAGTTCACTGCCGAACTGCTTCTTCATCCTCTAGCCAGTCACGTTTTCAAGTTTTGTCCAAATTGTATGTACCTTGTAAAAAACTATAGAAAAATCACACTAACTCCGTTTTGGGGATTCATATTCCATTAGGATCTAATTTGAATTGTCTATCATCTGGCACTGCCCCCATGCAAAAAATATATTTTTTGTCCTGGAATTTAATCTACCAAAAGGTGTCTCTTTCACTCTTAAATCAATATCGTGAGATCCAGAAAATCAAATGGTATGAATCCAAATTCCTTGTGTTGTACGTTTGCGTATACTTCATATTCCATTGATCTCTGTATACACTGAACAATAAATAAGATATGGTTTATATAATAAAATACTTGCAGATCTGACTTTGAAAATTTATAAATCCAATTATATAGATCGTTTTAAGATGAATCCAACTCTCCCAGATCTGGTACTATTATATATTGATTTTACTGTGTTCTCAAATTTTTGTGAGGAAATAACAATTTCTGGTTAATTAAAATCCAAACAGGGGCATTTAACACAAGGAATTTGATATTAAATAATCTGTAAATCCAGAAAATACAAACCCAAGTTTGGGAGACTCGCTGGAGTCATACCTATCCAACCATGTTAGATTTACGTGCTAGTTGTCATGTATCTTTGTGAGTAGTTTTATTGAATTGTTTAACATGTGTGTATTTCGAAAATGTTTTAAAATTTACTAAAATAGTTTTTGTCATGAATCCAACTTTGTTTGGATCTCCCCGACCTTACATATCAGTATATATATATATCAGTCTTGTTTACTGTTATAGTACAGAGAGTGATTGGCTAATTAGTTTAGTCTCCAAACCTTTTTGGCTTATAAGAAAGTGATTTGTTGTTTTTATTTAAAAATGCAAATAAAGTAGATAGCAGTATGTGAGCATGGTATTCCTCCGAATTACTTCTCTAGTTATGTTTCTTAGTTTTGTAGATTGGCTGTGTTATGTATGCTATGATTGGTGATTGTGTGCCTCTATGTTTTATCGCGACGATAGATACGAACGTCACCGATGAAGAAAAGAAGGATCACTTCGAGGGTTCCAAAGAGAAAGTCCACGGACAGCCATCTAGCCAAGGCAAGCCACCTCTTGATGCATACCTTGTCCTAAATATCTTGCTCTTGCATTATTACAAGTTTTTATAAATTGCATGGTTTTTATTTATTTATGTGAGTGGTTCCGCCACTCGAAGTTCTATTATTCCACCCTTACGGGTGCAGCCCTCGTGTTACCTACTGATCACACATTTACTAGTGATGTGGTGCTTAGCACCTTATCATCCTTGTCGCCGCTTTTCAAAGAAAAGTCGGACTATAGGTCGGGAGCCCTCTATAAAAAGGTTTGTGAAAATGTTTTCACGAAAGAAGTGTTTCGAAAACCTTGGTATGGGGTAGCCCTACCGAAGTGCGGTTTTGTGTAAATGTTTTTGAGCAGAGAGGACTTGCTTGAAGCAAGATAAGTGAAGAAAATTGTTTTCGAAAACCTTTTGTTGACTGAGTACATCACCGGACCTAGCCGGTACAACCACATTACCCTTTAGTGGGATGGGGCGTAGCGTAGTAGTTTGTCTCGCCTTAGTCCGGGTCCTGCAAGTGTAAGGGGTAGTCCGAGCATGGACACCTATCGACCGGGCCTTCCCGATGTATTGGGGACGCCTTTCCTTCTCTTTAGATGGCAGGGGTACAACCTATGAGCTCCCATTGAATAATGCCCCGCCGTTCGTCGCGGCATTCCGGAGGGTCGAGCTGGTCGGGGAATTTGCTACTCCTGGGTAAACGACCCCTCGGACTCTGGTGTTGGGAGGTACTACTCTAGGCGGCATGTCTTAGGCTATGGCGAGCAGGCGAAAAACTACGATCGGGTATTTGTCGTGGCATATGTTATTATGCAGGGATGATGCCCACACGATGAGTATTCGAATCTTGTGGGGAAAGTGTACAACCTCTGCAGAGTGTAAATCTATTCGAATAGCCGTGTCCGCGGCAATGGACGTGGGAAAGGAAGTGCTGAGTATCAAAAGGAGTTTTGGTTTATAAAAGTGTTTTCTCAACAATGTTTCGGGAAAATGATGCCAGTGGGACTGGTGGAAAGGTACCTGGGAGGTACGGTGGAAAGTTGGAAAAGTTGTTTTGGCCATATGAGATGGCCGGGAAGGAAAAATGGGTCACCCTTACCTATTAGTCTGGAAATAAACTTGTTTTCAAAAAGGTTTTCAACAAAGAGATAGAGGTCATATTCTCGAGAGAAACTATCTCTCACTCCTTGTAACCCTAGATTAGTGCCTATTCCTTGCCACTGCCAAATTGCATATCCTTTACTTCTCTCTAAGGTGGTTTGCGAGTACAATTCATAATGTACTCATGGCTTTGTCCCTGGCTATTTACTTGGCCGGACTTGGTGGAGTTCGACGGATGAAGAAGGAGTGGACGGCGTCTATGCGAGCTAGGAACGTCTTCCCGCTCGGTTGCTCGTAGGGTTATGGCATGACTTGGGCTATGCGAACGCTTTCGTCTGAAGTATTTCCGCTGTGTGATTGTTGATCTCCTGCCATTGCGGCTCTTATGTAAGTAATGGTCATGTGAACTGTTGTAATCTTTATATTCGGTACTCTAATGGATGTTGTACTTGATACCAGTTCGGTTATGCCTTCACGACACACTGATCATGGGATCGTGAATGTGTATGCATAACGGGTGTTTCGGACAGCTAGTCCGGGGCCCCACAGAGCTGGTATCAGAGCCATCCTGACTGTAGGAGACCTTAGTTAGCATGGACGTTAGTTAGGAAACCTACACTTTGTGAAAACTTATTTACAAATAAAGTCTTTTCTTTTGTAGACGGAAGAATAGCTACTAATTTTCTTATCCTTTCAAACTTCTCATTCTTACCTCGCTCTCTGATTTCTGAAGACTTTGAAAATTTCTGATTTTACTATCTCACCTTCTTCCAAACCAACATATTGGACGATGTCCCCAACTCAGACTCGGAGACTCGAAGTCGAAGATGGATCTACCCTTCAGGAAGTCTCAAGTATCTCCGACTGCAGCTTTTGAAGATGGACGTCGACTTAGCAGTACACGTATACAAATAATAAGAGCATGTCTTTGGTTGTCACCAAAGTCTGTCAAGGAGTTCACCTTGTTCCTCTTTGGACTTGCACTTTTGCAGTCGTCAAGGATCAAGTTCTCAATTCTTGACTAGTGATTTTTAGGCCCGTCAGAAGAAGCTGTCATCCATGGAGCTCTTCAGCAATTGCCCCTCCGAATTGAGACCAGAAGACCCTACGCAGCTTTCGCCCCCGACACAACATCGACGGCTCAACATCAGATCTACTTCACCACCAACTGATACAAGAATCCATGTTGAAGTCAATATCAGCCAAATGAAGACGTCTGCATCTCTGACCAACCCAAGCCTATAGGATGGATATAGGACAAACTCAATTGCTTCGATTGAGCTACCCCCTCGTATCAGGCATCCCTGGGTACTTAAAGTACCTCGATTGGTTTTCATGATTGCTTGTGGTTCTGAATTTGCTGCTTGAGTGCTTGTGATTGCTTGTTGAGTGAATGTTTGTTTTGGCCTTTCGGCCTGGAAAATCCTTGTTGTGAGCTAACCTTGTCTAGGAACCCTCCCCCCCCCCCCCCAAATTGTTTTTCTTCGCATCCGCTCAAGTTCCTAGTACAGATTTTAACTACAGTTGGCGAAGTAAACGGGAAACCCTAACTCCAACTTGGGTAACAACTACATGCACCATGCTTTCCCGTAGCATCCAACTTCATTACGACATTCAAACCACGACAACCCGCAACGCCAAGGAAGCAGAAGCCAGTGCCTTTAAGATCGACTGCAACTCTGCGAGAAGACGAAGACATACTAATTTTATCTAACCATAGAGCATAATCACGCTAACCTTGAGGTTATCTTCTTAAAACCTCAGCCCGACTCACGTTCTAACAAGCTAAGTGAGCCGTGGCACCGAAGCCAAGTTACTTTGCAAGGTCCATCTGGTCCTCTTCAAGTGAAGCTGTTGAAGACAACTCAAGACTCAAGAATTGGTGTACCTTAGTCAACATCAACCCTAAGGATGAAAAATGTGTCGACGACTATTGTTGCTGCTTTATGTGAAGACCCACCAGGAGTTCCGCTGACTCACTAACTTAACTAGTGTCTTACAAAGTGGTAAACACCGTGTGTGCATCTTGGAGCTACGGACTGCACTTCGTCCCTGAAGATTCTTCAACTCAAGACGGGAGATCGACGACTTTCTCAAGAGCGCCTCACAAGACCCCCTGGATGAAGCTCGGAGTTTTCCGAACACCCGATGAACAATCTTAAGGGTGGAAGACTTCGTTTTCCACTAAAAATTTGAAGCTTACCCTCAAACTTTCGACCCTTTGAAAGCACCGTTAGGATGCTCTAACCCTTCAGGAATCGTGGACCCTCTAGTATTGTTAGGAAGTTGCAAATCTAACATCTACATGGAGAAGTCAATCGCTTCACAAAGCTTGCCCTTGGCAGAAATCTACTGTGTCTCTCAAAAGCTGAAGCTTTGATGTTTTCGACAATTACACGTCTACCGGAAGTTGGAGTTTAACTTAAGTTAACCTATAAAACCTCTCTAGTTCCACTCTTAGTAATCTCGGGACGAGATTATTTTAAGGGTGGAAGGCCTGTAACGCCCCAACTTTTGCAACCTTGTTTATGTGTCCAATGTGCAAAAATCTGGGCCAACAAAAACTTTTTGTCTTAACCTCCTACGATAATGTTTCTTGCATGTTTGCGTTGTGTGATGTGTTATGCATGTTTGTCTAAGTTGATTGATGAACAATATTGTGAACCAGCACAATCCATGTGCCATAGTGATCATGTCATTCAAAATATTACTATCTATTTGACAAAAGCTTTATCTTGGCTATTTCTCTTATTTCAAGTGATTTTACTTTTTATAAAACAATGAGCCAAGATTTATTTTGACTCAAAAGGTTTTCTAAACGAATTATTTATAAAACCTTTAGGGATATATCAATAGGTATGACCCCACAACCTTACAAATCTTTATTTTACAAATGTTTTACAAAAAGGATTTCAAACACTTCTGAAAGCTTATAAATTTGAGGAGATATTTTTGTGTTCGCTATTTTCAGGAAAATCTTGCCCAAAGTTTTGCTTCCCTATTAAAAAGCTTTTGTCAAACCTTACCCTAACATGATCATCCTTGAGCACTTGCGCAACAATGTATTCTTGGTTGGTCTGATAGTTGTTTGTATTGGCCCTGCTTGACTGTGTGTTATGATAGGACTGTCTGTGACTCTTTTCGACTACGATTGAATTGCTTGTGTGAATCTAGGAATCCGTAAAGGGCATATTACCCAACCTAGGTAAAACACATCCTTTTATATTTTATGACCGGTAGGGATACACCTACAAAGTATTTTCAAAACTATTTCTCAAACAAAACCTTTCTTCAATGTTTTCCTCCTTATAAACCTCAAAACGCTATTTTTTTTTCTCTCTATTGGACTATAAAACTACTTTAAGGTTTATCAATCTATTTCAGATTTTTTTTCTCTTATAAAAGTCGAAAATGTGACTGATATGTTATTCCATATCACTTCCCTTCAAACATATTTTTTTGTAATCAATTATTTTATTTATTATTCTATCTTTTTAACAAAATGCATTTGAATGACAAGTATGTCATTTCTTGTACTCTTTGACGTCAAATAACTTTGGGAATAATTCTACTAGGCATTGTTATGCATGCAAAACTTTTTAAAATCAAAACCTCATAATGCCCATTTCCCAAAAATTTCAAAATCTAGCTCTATTCAACTTCCATCCAGATTTGGACCGACTAAAAAAAAAAGAACATTGGTAGAAACTAATTCATATGAAGCCCAAAATTTAAATGATGCCCTCTATTCAGCCAGCACTTTACACTGATCTATATTCTACCTCTCTCATATTTCCTAAGTAAAAAAAAAAAAAAAAAAGTGATCTAATGTCAACTCAAGCAACTTCAGCACTAATCTGCATCTCAATCTTTATTTCTCTTACCTCCTCTTAGCAACAACAAATCACCTTATGATCTACCACCAGCAGCATCGAGTCTTAATCATCAAGCCTTGCAGTTTTGGCACCTGTATTTGTCTACTTGTGTTTGGCAAGGAGAAGAGCCGAACCAATTCCTTTCATGACATGTGTGAGCCAAATCTCCATTTCTCCCTTCCCAAGCCTTGCTTGACTCGTGAGCTGCACTGGACCTGCACCCTGCCCCTTGCTTGTATTTGTGTGTTTGGAGGAAGAGGTGTCCGGCCATGCCATGGCACCCATCCATACATCATCTCTCTCCGTCCCTCTCTCTCGTGTCTTGTCCAACCAGTGGTGCTGCACGAGACATGGACCGCTCCTGCACCACTAACCTCCTCGGGACGCCCTCCTTAGCTAACCCTTGCCAGCTTTCCTCTTGCTGCCATGGAGCACCTTGGCGTGAACGAAATTAATCGAGAACCCCTGCCAAAACCACCTCACCGCAAGCCTCCCCAGCCCCTTCTTGGTACATCCCAGTCGCGCCCGGGACTTTGTACATATCCTTTGGGCCTCGCTCGACCGTGCTCTGGTGGACAACGATTCGTCGAGCACTTGGCGGGCGCAGGTTAGGCGCCCTCTCTCCGAGCCGACCGACTTCCCCCGCAGTCGTCCCATCGCCGCAGACCCCGCCTAGCTATCATAGGCTCCCTGGCGCATCACTACTCCCCCTCCTTGTCGTGTCCCCGTGTCCCGAGTGTCGCCCCGCTCTCTCCTGCCTGCGTCTGGTCGCGGTCGCGCTGCTCGCGTGCGCTAGCGCCTGACATCGCATAGTGCATCCGAGACTGCCCCAGCTCACTCCCTAGTCTCTCTCCCGTGCCAACCATCCGCCTCCTTCCCTTCTTCCTCTTTCTCACTAGTGGACACGCTTCAGCACCCCCATCATCGCCCTATCGCTGGCCAGGGGCGCCGCCCTCCTCCCTCCTTCTTTTCTCTTTCCCGGTGGTCACCTCATTTGTGGTCAGCGAGACGCCGAGCACCCTAGCTCACTAGGACGCGCCAGGGCACTGCCCTGTCCCATATATCTGTTCTGCGCACGCTCCCGAGATGAGTCCATCCCCACACCGCCTCTCCCGTGTATGCCAACTCGATGGTCACCATGGCAGTGGCACGCTGCTTCGTTGCCGATCATCCCCGCCTCTCTAGTCACTTCCAATGCACTAGGTATGCAAGGCACGTTTCCATAGCCCTCTACGCTTCCCTATCTCTCCCGTTTATCAAACCCTGGCTCCTTTACAACCTGTCGAACACCAGCGGTCCACCTCGAGAACCTCCTCGCTCCTGTCTTTTGAGGAAACTCCTTTCCTCTCCGTTGGTCACGGGGCACTCACGACACCACGCCTTGCATGTTTCAACAGTTGTCCTGCCCTATCGCACTCTCGCTCGACTCGTTCTGTCCCGTGCTCCATGCCCACGATACACCGGCGTCGGTGTATTTAAACCCGAACCCGAGCCCTTCTCCACCATTCCATGCCTCACTCCCACTCCTGTCATATCTCTGCACGTCTCGGAGAAGCACAAGGCGGAGCCCTATCCCTTTTCCCTCTCGGCCATGGTCGAGGCCGAGCTGGAGCTGCCCGGTCTGCAACCCGTCGTCGATGAGGCTGCCGTCACCTCTCCACATCTATCTATGTCCCTCTCGGCTATGCTACCTGTTCTAGTCTCTTACCGGTCCTCTCCCTTACCAGAAACACACCGGGAGGTCACCGTCGACGGAGCTCTGACCGCGCGTACGCGGCGCTCGACCACGTCCATATCGTCAGCCGGGAAACGTCCAGCACGACCACCACGCCCGGCCGAGCTGCTGCAGCGCGGAGCCCTCCCTGCATTGCTCCTTCGTCTCCACCGTCCCGGACTTCCCTTGGTGAGCTTGAGAACACAACAATCGGTAGCATGCTTTATTTTGAGCTGTGTAGCCATTCGTGCATGCTTCTGATGGCCAGCTGTTGTGCGAGCTGCTGCCATGCGCGCTCTCGTGCATGCTGGTGTCGTGCATATATGCCACCCCCTCTGGCGATATTTTGTTGATATTACATTTCCTGTAGATGCTACGAGTCTCTAGCTTTCTAACGAAGCAAACGGCACTCGATTCGGTTGAGAAAATGGCTTGAAATCGTCGTTACCTGCGTCCCTGTTTCAAAGTTCAGAGTTCACTGCCGAACTGCTTCTTCATCCTCTAGCCAGTCACGTTTTCAAGTTTTGTCCAAATTGTATGTACCTTGTAAAAAACTATAGAAAAATCACACTAACTCCGTTTTGGGGATTCATATTCCATTAGGATCTAATTTGAATTGTCTATCATCTGGCACTGCCCCCATGCAAAAAATATATTTTTTGTCCTGGAATTTAATCTACCAAAAGGTGTCTCTTTCACTCTTAAATCAATATCGTGAGATCCAGAAAATCAAATGGTATGAATCCAAATTCCTTGTGTTGTACGTTTGCGTATACTTCATATTCCATTGATCTCTGTATACACTGAACAATAAATAAGATATGGTTTATATAATAAAATACTTGCAGATCTGACTTTGAAAATTTATAAATCCAATTATATAGATCGTTTTAAGATGAATCCAACTCTCCCAGATCTGGTACTATTATATATTGATTTTACTGTGTTCTCAAATTTTTGTGAGGAAATAACAATTTCTGGTTAATTAAAATCCAAACAGGGGCATTTAACACAAGGAATTTGATATTAAATAATCTGTAAATCCAGAAAATACAAACCCAAGTTTGGGAGACTCGCTGGAGTCATACCTATCCAACCATGTTAGATTTACGTGCTAGTTGTCATGTATCTTTGTGAGTAGTTTTATTGAATTGTTTAACATGTGTGTATTTCGAAAATGTTTTAAAATTTACTAAAATAGTTTTTGTCATGAATCCAACTTTGTTTGGATCTCCCCGACCTTACATATCAGTATATATATATATCAGTCTTGTTTACTGTTATAGTACAGAGAGTGATTGGCTAATTAGTTTAGTCTCCAAACCTTTTTGGCTTATAAGAAAGTGATTTGTTGTTTTTATTTAAAAATGCAAATAAAGTAGATAGCAGTATGTGAGCATGGTATTCCTCCGAATTACTTCTCTAGTTATGTTTCTTAGTTTTGTAGATTGGCTGTGTTATGTATGCTATGATTGGTGATTGTGTGCCTCTATGTTTTATCGCGACGATAGATACGAACGTCACCGATGAAGAAAAGAAGGATCACTTCGAGGGTTCCAAAGAGAAAGTCCACGGACAGCCATCTAGCCAAGGCAAGCCACCTCTTGATGCATACCTTGTCCTAAATATCTTGCTCTTGCATTATTACAAGTTTTTATAAATTGCATGGTTTTTATTTATTTATGTGAGTGGTTCCGCCACTCGAAGTTCTATTATTCCACCCTTACGGGTGCAGCCCTCGTGTTACCTACTGATCACACATTTACTAGTGATGTGGTGCTTAGCACCTTATCATCCTTGTCGCCGCTTTTCAAAGAAAAGTCGGACTATAGGTCGGGAGCCCTCTATAAAAAGGTTTGTGAAAATGTTTTCACGAAAGAAGTGTTTCGAAAACCTTGGTATGGGGTAGCCCTACCGAAGTGCGGTTTTGTGTAAATGTTTTTGAGCAGAGAGGACTTGCTTGAAGCAAGATAAGTGAAGAAAATTGTTTTCGAAAACCTTTTGTTGACTGAGTACATCACCGGACCTAGCCAGTACAACCACATTACCCTTTAGTGGGATGGGGCGTAGCGTAGTAGTTTGTCTCGCCTTAGTCTGGGTCCTGCAAGTGTAAGGGGTAGTCCGAGCATGGACACCTATCGACCGGGCCTTCCCGATGTATTGGGGACGCCTTTCCTTCTCTTTAGATGGCAGGGGTACAACCTATGAGCTCCCATTGAATAATGCCCCGCCGTTGGTCGCGGCATTCCGGAGGGTCGAGCTGGTCGGGGAATTTGCTACTCCTGGGTAAACGACCCCTCGGACTCGGTGTTGGGAGGTACTACTCTAGGCGGCATGTCTTAGGCTATGGCGAGCGGGCGAAAAACTACGATCGGGTATTTGTCGTGGCATATGTTATTATGCGGGGATGATGCCCACACGATGAGTATTCGAATCTTGTGGGGAAAGTGTACAACCTCTGCAGAGTGTAAATCTATTCGAATAGCCGTGTCCGCGGCAATGGACGTGGGAAAGGAAGTGCTGAGTATCAAAAGGAGTTTTGGTTTATAAAAGTGTTTTCTCAACAATGTTTCGGGAAAATGATGCCGGTGGGATCTGGTGGAAAGGTACACGGGAGGTACGGTGGAAAGTTGGAAAAGTTGTTTTGGCCATATGAGATGGCCGGGAAGGAAAAATGGGTCACCCTTACCTATTAGTCCGGAAATAAACTTGTTTTCAAAAAGGTTTTCAACAAAGAGATAGAGGTCATATTCTCGAGAGAAACTATCTCTCACTCCTTGTAACCCTAGATTAGTGCCTATTCCTTGCCACCTGCCAAATTGCATATCCTTTACTTCTCTCTAAGGTGGTTTGCGAGTACAATTCATAATGTACTCATGGCTTTGTCCCTGGCTATTTACTTGGCCAGACTTGGTGGAGTTCGACAGATGAAGAAGGAGTGGACGGCGTCTATGCGAGCTAGGAACGTCTTCCCAGTCAGTTGCCTGTAGGGTTATGGCATGACTTGGGCTATGCGAACGCTTTCGTCTGAAGTATTTCCGCTGTGTGATTGTTGATCTCCTGCCATTGCGGCTCTTATGTAAGTAATGGTCATGTGAACTGTTGTAATCTTTATATTCGATCTTGTAATGGATGTTGTACTTGATACCGGTTCGGTTATGCTCTTCGACAC
>NC_061510.1:248526229-248628581 GCF_022539505.1 Lolium rigidum | reverse complement strand
GATGAAGTGCTAGTGCTAAATATTAAAACTTGACTACCTAGATGGGAACATGTGATTTGAATTGAATTTGAAACCTTGGAATGACGAGTCATTCCATTGAATGATTTTTGAAGGTGAATATGTGACCAAGAGAAGATGGTGATTTTTGATATAAAACTGATATTGGTTTGAATATATACCTTCAATTTTGAGTACCCCACAATACCTGATTATGGGTAGGGCTTAACGGAAGTTTATGCATCTTAGTATGAGTTCCCTCTGGAACAGACATCATAGGGGTTATGCCGAGGCCGAAGCCTCCGTTGTTGAGAGAAATGATGTGGAATTGAGGTGAATTGTGTGGCTAAGCCCTGTGCAGTTCTCAGGTTGGACAGTTGGCCCTCACCGGGAGGCCAAGCTCATGGGGAGAGGTGCCTATACTAGGTTTGTAAGTGAAAGGTTATGGTTGATGATCCGCACCGTGTTACGATGTATCTGCAATCCTGACGGATGAAATCAAATGTTGTGGCACAAGGTGCAACTTCAAGTAGAAAAACCTATTCGAATAGCCGCGTCCACGACATGTATGCTGGAAAGGCCATACAGTGTCCGATGTCAAATTTTTTGAAAATGATGGTGAAGTGAATGGTGAATGTAATTCAGTTTTTTGAATCACAACTCTGAGTTGTGGGAATGACACACGTCTCTTACTGAGTTAGTTAGACAAATGGTGTTATCTTTACGTTGTGCAAGCTTATGAAATAAAATTGTTTTTATGCAAATGAACCTTAGAGTTTAGAACCTCATTGTTATGTTAATATGTTACGCCAGTATTAGTTTATAGCACTTAGCATTTCTCATGGTGTAAAACTATCAAATGCCGCATCATAGCGAGTGTGGCCCGAAGAGGGGATAAAGAAAGATCTACGACAATCTAGGATCAAGTCATCGCCAGTTGCCGCTCTGCGGAATGTATGGACAAGAATCGCTATTCGCTGCGTTGTAATTGATCGCTGATCGACCATTGCCGTATTAAGAATCGATCAGCGTGACCTTTACGTAAGACGACATATAATGACGATGCGTTGTGATATCAATCGCTATTCCGCTAAAACAATCTTCCTCGGACCAGTGATGTATGAATATAATAGCACCGATTCTGTGCCTGGCGTTGATAGGTGTTCAAATTTTCACACTTCAAATTCATTAAAGCACAGATTGAGAGGAAGAATAATGGAGGAAATTCGGTCAAATGATCAAGATCTAGATTCAAAGGGTTCCCTCACTAGAGGAGAAATGGATCACTGCGGCTGCTCGCCGAGATGCCAGACGTCTGTCACGTGCTAGCCGAACATTGAGAGGAATACTTCAGAAATGGGTCGCCATCGTATGCCATCGTTGGCGCCTTCAGCATTCACACCACGACGCCGAATGACTACATTGGGTCGTATGCCGCCAGGAGGTACGCTACTACGGAGAAGAATATAAGCGAAAGAATCCATCGCTTTCCCCTCAAACACGCCGCCAAGCACGGTGTTTCAGCGGCAACGTTCGAGCCGCCACGTCATTCCACAGTGTAATCTCGCCGCCGACGATATCGTTGATTAATCGCTTTGCAGCACATTGCAAAATCCCGCACAAAGCGGTAGCTCGTCAAACAAAGCGGTAAAGCCAAATGCGGTAGTTTTCATGTTAAGAACTTCCATGCTCAGCACGACTTGAAGTTGCGCGATCCCAAGTTTCAAATCACTGTGCGCTTGAATCGCGTGGCGCTCCAATCATCATGCATAGCTTTAGCGCTTTCGTCGCGGATGGCGCATTTGGCAGTTGCGAAGATCCATATTTGTGTCACTGCGACAATTTTAAAATGCGAAAAATCTAGCGTGGCCCAAGGCATCAATACTCCCCTGGCTCGTGCAACTCCGAGATTGTTGCTCTTCGTGAATTTATATAATATTGAAAATGGATTAAACCTATCAGTGTCGGTCGAATTTCCATGGTAAATAAATTATTACTTATTCGTCATCGGTTATTGAACATGAGATCTTTATTATTAAAGTAGACTTCGCTAGCTGATGGTAGTGTGAATGTACCGCGTCACACTTCTATCTATTCACATAAAATGACATCGCTCCCTCATTTCCTTTTCGAATAGGGCACTTTATTACTTTGGCTAATAGATCTCGCCTTCCGCGATAGTTAGATGCATTAATATCGCATAAATATCTTGTTGCAAAACATCAATTCATCCGATGATAAAGACTTATTAAAAATTGTTGTATTTGCGCAAGATCACGCCGATAACCCACAAGGGTAGGAGAGCAGTCTCGCGGTAAAAACCTGACCAGCTGATCTCGTCACGGCGAGATACACAGCTTCGAAATCTCTGGCAAACAGTAGCCGTCACCACCGCACTGAAACAGACTTGTTCACAGCTATTTCAATGCTAGGCAACAGTTTTGCTACAAAAGAAATGTTAGTGAAATAACAGCGCAGAGTAACATAGACACAAGAGTGGTTATAGAATGTACAGATTAAATATCGTAGGCAATGTGAGGCGCGGATGAGAAATCATGTAACAATACAGCTAGATTTGTGACAACGGTGTCCAAGTACAAGCAATGACAGGCATGTCTAATATATCGTATGTCAAGAATGAGAAACTTGCACAACATCTTGTCTCTACACTGGAAAGCAGGAACAGTCACCCATCATTCTTTAATAGAGTACCGAGCAAAGCATTAACATTCCATGAACATGTGACCTCACATCACCGTGCCATCTCTCCGCCATCCTAGATTGCCTCGAATATTGTTCGCATCACGACAGTAGAATCGCGTGCAAGACCGATAAACAATGAATATCAATACGAAATAATAACATGCCCAGATCTGACGAAGTTCTAGCATTGGCATTACATGAACAGTCAGTCAATATCATCAAAGCACATTACGACACTAGCACTATGCCCTTAACAATCTTTGTTTACTATTACATGACACCCGTCTGTTCTCAATATCCTCTTCGTTTGCTAAATGTGAATTACCACACATGGATGGAAAGATGGTCGTCGACAGAGGCTGTCGATGGTGGCGATGATCCTCCGCTCGCCCGGCGATGCCGCAACTTAAGACTGGGCTCTAGACGAGCCTTCAGCGATATGAGATCGGTTTTCGGCTATTCTCACTTTCACCCGAGTTTTTAGGTCGGCGTTATAGTCCGGCGGCGCCGTCAGCCGAGGTCACACACACGCTGGCTGCCTTCCTCGGCCATGCCGCCTAGTGTGGGTTCCTGCTCACTGCCGCTTCTTCGCCTGGCCACATCCTGGTAGATCTTCCGACAATTTATGACTCTTCCAAAGCTGGCATGTACCCAGACACGCAATAGTTCTGTCGGTGCCACTGCTAGTCCGCGTTAAGCTGCATCCAAAATACTAGAGGCAAATAAGCAAAGTGTTCTAGAAAGGCAGATGCTTGGGACGTATTCCCCAAAGTTTAGCTTGTTGTTGTCCTCAAGTCTGGGCTGAATAACTGAGCGATAAAGAATATTGAACACATTTGTTCATATGATAAATATTCATGCTATTGGTCATTTCTGGCAACATAATAAGATACATGCAAATACATCATTCAATGTTATGTCAATCATGGAAAGGCATCAACAATTATCACGTCATGAATTCCATGTATATAAAATAGATTGCAATGCTCATAAAGAGTATTAGAGTGGTATTCGGCCAGTTCATTTCTTGATCAGCAAACATAATGCTGTGGCACTCGAAGTTCATAGAAAGGAAATAGTGATTGAAACAAAGATAGCACGTAGTTATGAACATTGATCAATCATATTTTGAGATTAGCATATTACACTAAGAATGGGTCAGCTGTGTGCTCAAGAAAGTGCTCAAAAGAGTGATTTAGCACACAACATTGAAGTAAAAGATTATTTTGTAAAGGTGATTAACATGCGCTAGAGTTTTCATTTTTGTAATAAAGAGTAAAATTGTTTTTGAGAGGTGCTTGTTGTTACACCCATCGGTATCAAGTACACCACACGCCAGCTAATCGACTTCAAGAGCTGCCCATGAAGGACGTTATCTTCAATAGCAAGGTAGATCATCCTCTCTTCTTTGTTTACATTGTCGATTTTGTTTTATTATGGGTGATACTCTCCTTCGAAGCCAAGTTACATAATTATTCTAGCCTATCAATACACATGGAGTTATCTATTTCGCAAATTGTTGCGCCATCATTAATGTAGCAAACATGTGAAGAGAATTATTAGCGCCTGATAATGTCGGGAAATCTCTACGCCGCCATTTCGCGTATTCATTGAGCGCGATGCTACTGTTCATGAAAGTTCCGCCAAGAGTAATGACAAGGCCGGTTAAACACCACATTGCTTACGAGCTATGAAATATTAACACAAATTGAGAAGAGCCTTGGAAGGTTTGAAGGTAGCGCATGAGAATTTATTTTGAATGGTTTGAATGCCATGGCAGGTATTTCCAGGCGGACACTGGGAACAACTTGAAGGCCAGGCTCTGGAAGCACGAGTGCTGTTCCGGCCACATGGGCGAAGGCCAGAAAAAGACAGGCGACAAATCAAGAGAGCAAAGAATCGTCTTCAACATGCTTGCGGCAAAATAAATTACTCGGAAGAGCAAGTGACACAAGAAATTCCTGAAGCAATGTAAATATCGAGGCTTAATTGACTTTTGTTCAGTCATATGGCGTGTGAGCATGTGCTGCTTTGTTCAAACTAATATTCAGATATGATACTATCATACCTATTTATGAATAAAGGCAAGCAACACTACGACATGCTATCATATTAATAACAACATGAGAGATCATGAATTACTAGACTTTTAAATGATATACTACATGAATTCACTAGTTATTGCTCACATGGATGAGCATATGTGGTTAAAATGAAACAGCAGCTCATACTTCTTCACCGTTAAATGCATCGTCGGTCATCATTTTTCATTGCCTCACTATGTACCACACATTAACGAAAATCATTGTCGAAAGATCACTGAACCATATCGAATCTGTAAAACCAAAGAATAATACAAACATTTCTTTGCGTTAATTTGAAAGCGTTAGCAAAGGAAACAACAAAAGCAAAATTTTCGACTTCTTTATATGGTATCAACGCATAACAAATAAAAAGCAAAGATAAAAGCAAGAAATCAAAATAAACAAATGGTGAAGAGAGAACAACAGAAATATTTTTGTCTTTGTGTTTCCTTGGGGAAAGAAACAAAGCAAAACAAGAAATGGCAAACTAGAAAGTTACATAAATAAAGCGAGCCAGGCTCCGTCAGTCTTATTAGCGATAGCGACGATTTTTGCTCCTTCATCGCCAAATCGAAAGTGCCAACCAATGAAAGTTAGAGCTGGTCATCCTGAACATGCAAATTGGCTCGAGGAATATTGCTTCGCTATTTCGAGAATTTTTCGCAATAGTCTGGCATCTGAGTACTTCAGCAAGCCCTCTCCCAAATATCATCTCCTCTCATTAGAAAAAAATCACTCAAGAAACTAAAAAGTATGTACAAAGTACACAGTCATAATATGCAATAATGATGATGCCGGTATACTTCAAGGTTACTTTGCCTAAGTGAAATAATCTCATGCAAAATATCAAAAATAGATCAATGCAGCGTTTCAGAATTTGAACTTTGAAATACGCACATTTTCAGTGTCAAAATTATTATCGGGCAGTGAAATTGTTTGAAATCTTCAATACCAAAAGAACTTCGCAAAATAAAGTGTTTGCCAGCCAGTGCAGAACAGCGGAGGAGAAAGATGTTGCTCTAGTTCTCTTCCATGGTTACAAATGAATTTGTTAATAAGCGTTTCGATCATCTTGCCACGTCACCCTTACATGTTGTTGAAAATAAACCAATCAATCATGCCGCCCATATTGTATTGATAGTGGATCCAATCATGCTAAGATTTTGATAGCCCTTTCTTTAGGCTCATATATAGAGTCAATGATAGCCTTAACTTTGATAGTTCCACATTAGAAATAGTATTAACTCCACATATCAACCGAAATATGTGTTCCCTATCATCATTGAAAGTAAACTTCTCTTTATTGCAATCAATAATACCGCTGCGTTACAAGGGTGTCTCGTTAGTCATTGAAGATTACAATATCATCTCGCATTTCACAATAAAAATCATTAATAACAAGCAAAGCATAGCAATTTCGAAGAATATCCTCACATTGGCACAACAGAATAGCAGTAGATTATTACTATTTCGCAAAGATATATCAAGATATCAACTTTTATCTAGTAAAGTCTCTTATAAAGTGAAAGGCATAACACTAACACCGGCTCTGTCACATAGAGTAGCTTACATACTATTTTACAAACAAGGAATAGTAGGTAGTTATCAGCCTAATCTTCTCTTTGAACTTTCGCCACTGAAAGAGTAATAGCAAAGCATAGCGGAAATTCCTCACGGGGATTGTTGCACAATATCTTCATATACTTTGAATATGATAATTTTAATACACGGGACTTGCAAGAATGCTGTTTTCATTCAATCACAAAATTTGATTATAATGTTCTTCTTCCTTTGACTTTACAGAAAGGCATTTGCTTTTTGTATCTGCTGTTCCTCATTACCACAAAGCTCTTTAGTTAATAAAATCTTCTTTAGTATACTCTTTATTTTATTCAGTTGTGCTCCTCAATCCTCTTTCTTTGTCAGAATATCATTCTTGTCATTTACCATTATTGAATATCACAGCTCATTGTCATTATATCGAGAAATATTGTTAGATCATTTGTTAGCTCAGATACAACATTTTATGTTCTTTCCTTCTTTTCTAGATGGAGCACTAGTTTCAGTTCGCTGAGAATCTTAAGTTCAAATCTTATGCTCTTCAAAGATGTGGGATCCTCGTAGATATTACCACTCTGGTTGTTATAAGCTTTAGAATTAGTTTTAATGTCAGCCTTGCATCTCTAGTAGTCGATCACTTGAGTTTGAACCATTTGAAAATGTTTAACAAGCATTTTAACATCATTGAAAGCCCACAATATCATAAATTGCTCAATAGCTTCGAGAATCTTCCATTAGATGATTCTTTACCATATTGTGGTTCTCTTGCTTAAACAACAGCAACATCAAATCCTCATCTAAGCATTACGCAGAGTGTTTGAATACGAATATCTTCCCCTAGTAAAGCTAAAGGGAGTTTACCTCAATCATGGATTTGAAAAATTATCTCATACAGTCTTATGGGAGCAGACACATCTCGCATTTATCATCTTCCTTTCCTTAGTTTCCTCATTCATTATTCAATTTACTAAATTCCTCTTCTTCAATATTGGTTTGGAATTGCTCAGCAGTTCACCATCATGATTCGTTTGAGCTATTATTGATTTCAGCTTTTCGTCGAGTTTCTTTCTCGAAAAACACATTAACTATCCAATATGCCCTAGACTTGTCCATTATAAAATATAGTCATAGATCATCTTTCTAAATATGTTCAGGTTTGTTTCCCTGATGAAGAGAAATTGCCCGAGGCTTGGGCAAGATTTTGTTCTCTTATCGAGCTCGACACTGGACATGATTTAGAAAAGAATGATCTACTTGATATATTTTATAATGGACTAACCATTGAGTCTAGGGCATATTTGGATAGTTGTGTTGGTTGTGTTTTCAGGAAAAGAACTCCGGACGGAAGCTGAAGAATTATTGGCTAAAATAGGCCGGAATCATGATGATTGGACTACGCCTGAACCAATTCCAAAACCAATATTGAAGAAGAGGGGTTTAATTAAATTGAATGATGAAGATATGAGGGAAGCCAAGAAGTCTCTCAAGGAGAAAGGTATTAAATCTGAAGATGTGAAGAATCTACCTCCCATAGAAGATATATGTGAGATAATTCCCCCTTCATCCATGATTGAGGTAAACTCCCTTTAGCGCTTTACTAGGGAAGATATTCCGTATTCAAAACCTCCTGCGCAATGCTTAGATGAGTTTGATAATTATATTGTTAAGCAAGAAAATTTTAATATGAGAGTAAAGAATCATCTAATGGAAAATTCTCAAGCTATTAGCAATTTGCATGATATTGTGGAGAGAACCTCCAATGATGTTAAGATGCTTGTTAAACATTTTCAAATGGTTCAAACTCAAATTGATCAGCTTACTAAAGTGCAAAATGACTTATTAAAAACTAATTCTAAAGAGAAACATGCTTATGAAGTAACAACTAGAGGTGGTGTATCTACCCAGGATCCTCTATATCCTGAAGGGCACCCCAAAAGATTTGAACAAGATTCTCAACGAACTGAAACTAGTGCTCCATCTAAGAAAAAGAAGAAGAAACATAAAAATGTTGTAGAATCCTCTGAGCCTGGTAATGATCCTAATAGTATTTCTATTTCCGATGCTGAAACTGAAAGTGGTAATGAACATGATAATAATAATGGTAATGATAAGAATGATGTTTCTGATAAAGAAGAAGTTGAAGATGAACCTGAAAAAGCAAGATAAAAATAAAAAGTATACTAAAGAAGATTTTATTGCTAAGAAACATGGTAATGAAAGGGAACCTTGGGTGCAAAAGCAAATGCCTTTTCCTGCTAAGAAACTAAAGTCAAAGGAAGAAGAACATTATAATAAATTTTGTGATTGGATGAAACCTTTATTCTTGCAAATCCCTTTGACTGATGCTATTAAATTGCCTCCTTATTCAAAGTATATGAAAGATATTGTTACTAACAAAAGGAAAATCCCCAATGAGGAAATTTCCACTATGCTTGCTAATTACTCTTTCAATGGCAAAGTTCCAAAGAAGTTGGGCGACCCAGGTATACCTACTATTCCTTGTTCTATTAAGAATAATTATGTTAAAACTGCTCTATGTGACTTGGGAGCCGGTGTTAGTGTTATGCCTTTTTCTCTTTATAAGAGACTTTACTTAGATAAGTTGATACCTACTGATATATCTTTGCAAATGGCTGATAAATCTACTGCTATTCCTGTTGGTATATGTGAGGATGTTCCTGTTCAAGTTACTAATAATCGCTTGATATTAACTGATTTTGTTGTGTTGGAAATGCTCGAAGATGATAATATGTCTATTATTCTTGGGAGACCTTTTCTTAACACCGCAGGGGCTGTTATTGATTGCAATAAAGGAAAGTTTACTTTCAATGTTGATGATAGGGAGCACACAGTCTATTTCCCCAAGAGGATTGATAAAGTATGTGGAGTTAATACTATTTCTAATGTGAGAACTATCAAAGTTGGAACTATCGATTGTCCTATATATGAGCCTAAAGAAGGATATCAAAATCTTATGATTGGATCCATATCAATACAATATAAGGTAACATGATTGATTTGAGGTTTATTTCTTCTTATGTTATGTAAAATTTATTTGGTGGCAAGACTTGATCAACCTTGTTAACAAATTCATTTTGTATGCATAGAGGAACTAAACAACATATCTTTCTCCCTCCACTTGTTCTACTTGCTGTAGCACTTTTGTTTTGCAAAGTTCTTTAGTTAATTAGAGATTTCAAACAATTTCCTGCCCAGTAATAATAATTTTGACACCCAGAAATGTGCATATTTCAAAGTTCTCAAAAATTCACAAAAATTATACCATTGATCCTATTTTTCGACGAGGCACCATGGGATTGATTTCCACTTAGGCCAAAAGCCTAACCTTGGGGGGAGGTATACCGGCATCACTCATTATTTGCATATTATGGTTGCTGGATACTTGTACATACTTGTTTAGTTTCTTTGAGTGGTTTTCTAATGAGAGGGAGATGATATTTGGGAAAGTGCTGCCTGAAAACAGATTCTGGACTGTTACCGAAAAAATTCTCAAAAATAGCCAGAACGATATTTTATGAAGCCAATTTTTTTGCATGTTCCTCAGGTTGTTATCTAACTTTCATTAGTTTAACACTTTTCGATTTGAGCAGTGGAAGAATTTCTTAAAAATCGAGTACTGTACTGCTGTCAAGTTTGACGAATTTCTGCTGCTTTGTGTTTATGTAACTTTTCTAGTTTGCCATTTCTTGTTTTTTGCTTTGTTTCTTTCCCAAAACACAAAAAGACCAAAAATATTTCTGTTGTTTCTCTTCACCATTTGTTTATTTTGGTTTCTTGCTTTTATCTTGCTTTATTTGTTATCGTTGGTCTGCTATAAGAAAATCCAAAAAGATTTTGCTTTGTTTGCTTGTTTCCTTTTGCTCTTGCTTTCAAATTCGAAAACACCAAAAATATTTGCTGTTATTCTTTGGTTTTGCAAAGTTCATTATGAGTTCAATGGTCTTCGGTGGCTGGAGCGTGGTTTTTCATTCCATATTATTCAAGCTACACAAGTGAAAAGGCAATAATGATGATATTCGACGATCTGATTGTGGTGAGAGGCTGGTATGAACTCTGTTTGTTTTCATTTTTGTACATATACTCATCCATGTGAGCATGCTTAGTTGGTTCATGTGAGGTATATGTCATTTAAGAAAGTCTAGTAGTTCATGATCTCTCATGTTTAGCTCCAATTTATTAATATGAGTAGCATGTCATGGATGTTTGCTTGCATTGTTTTATTCATAAATAGGTATGATATTGTGGTATCCTCCTCTGAATAATTCGTTTGAATTAACTTGGCACATGCTCACACATGCATATGACTGAACAAAAGTCAATTAAGCCTCGATGATTTACATTGCTTCAGAATTCTTGTATCACTTTTATGCCTCAGTTAATTTATTTTGCCGCAAGCATGATTAGGACAGTTACTGCTCTCTTGATTTGTCGCTCCCTAGTCTTTTTCTAGCCTTCACTTGTACTGAGCGGGAACACAGCTCGTGCTTCCAAACCCCTGAAAACCAAGTTGTTCCAAAGTGTCCACCATAAATACCTATGCATGGCATTTCAAACCATTCCAAGTAAATTCTCATGCGCTACCTTTAAACCTTCAAAATGCTTCTCAATTTGTGTTAATGTTTCATAGCTCATGAGGAAGTATGTGGTGTTTAACTTTCAACCTTGTCATTTACTCTTGACGGACTTTCATATGGACTAGTGGCACATCCGCTTATCCAATAATTCTGCAAAAATTGCTGGCAATGGGGTTCCCAGCCCCGATTAATCAAACTTTACTAATAATTCTCTTCACATGTTTTGCTCTGATTCATCAGTAAGCAACTTAATTTTGCAAATAGATACTCCTCCATGGTATGTGATTGATGGAAGGCACCCGAGGATTCGGTTAGCCATGGCTTGTGTAAGCAAAGCTCGGGGGGAGTGTCACCCATAATAAAACTAAAATACGTGTGTAAACAAAAGAGAAGAGGGATGATCTACCTTGCTGGTAGAGATAACGTCCTTCATGGGAGCCGCTCTTGAAAGTCCGGTTGGCGAGGTAGTTGGTGTACCCATTACCATTCGTTGACAACAACAAACACCTCTCAAAACAATTTTACTCCTGTTTTAAAAATGAAAAGCTCTAGCGCATGTTAATCCCTGCTTCCCTCTGCGAAGGGTCAATCTTTTACTTTAATGTTGTGTCTCCATCCTTTCTTTGAGCACTTTCTTGAGAGCACAACTGTTATTCTTAGTGTAATATGCTTGTCTCAAAATATGATTGATTGTGGTATAACTCTGATGCTTTTATCTTTGACAATCACTATTTCTAGTCTTTCTATGAACTTCAGAGGTGCCTGAGCATTTATGTTTTGCTGATCAAATATGGGCAAGCGAGATACCACTCTATCATACTCTTTTATGAACATTGCAATCCTGCTTATATACATGATTCATGATGCTTATTATTAATTGTTGGTACCTTTCCATGATTGACATAGCTATTAGATGATCTTATTTGCATGTATCTTATTATGAACTGCCTAAGTGTTAGCCATAGCATGAGAATATTTACATCATATGAACAAATGTGTTTGTGAAAGTTCTTTTATCGCTCAGTTGTTAACTGAATTGCTTGAGGACAAGCAATAAGCTAAGCTTGGGGGAGTTGATACGTCCAAAACGTATCTACTTTCCCGAACACTTTTGCTATTGTTTTGCCTCTAATTTGTGTATTTTGGATGCAACTAACACGGACTAACGCTGTTTTCAGTAGAACTGTTCTGGTGTCTCGTTTTTGTGCAGAAATCCAACTTTCAGGAAAATCCTCATAAATTATTCAGAAGGTCCTATTTTCCCAGAATATTGGCGGAGCCAGAAGGGCGAGCCAGGTGGGGGCCCGAGGGCCCCACACACTAGGCCGGCATGGCCCAGGAGGGCCCGCGCGGCCCTAGTGTGTGGCGGCCTCGGCTGGCCCCCGACGCCCCCCTTCGGACTACTTATTGCCTTCGACCTAAAAATGCACGGGAGGAAGTGGAAGTCGCCAGAAACCCTCCAGAATGCCGCCACATCGCGAAACTCCGTCTCGGGAGCCAGAAGTCTTCGTTCTGGCACTCCGCCGGGACGGGGAATTGGAGGAGATCATCGCCACCATCACCACCGACGCCTCTCCATCGACCAGCCATGTTTCCCCCATCCATGTGTGAGTAATTCCCCCGCTGTAGGCTGAAGGGGATGGTAGGGATTGGATGAGATTGGTCATGTAATAGTATAAGATTGTTAGGGCATAGTGCCTAGTGTCCGTAATTGGTACTTTGATGATATTGTTGCAACTTGTTATGCTTAATGCTTGTCACTAGGGCCCGAGTGCCATGATCTCAGATCTGAACATGTTATTATTTCATCATGATATTCATTGTTTATGGTCTTACCTGCAAGTTGTATACACATGTCGCTTGTCCGGAACCAATGGCCCCGAAGTGACGAAATCGGGACAACCGGAGGGGATGGTAGTGATGTGAGGATCACATGTGTTCATGGAATGTTAATGCTTTGCTCCGGTACTCTATTAAAAGGAGTACCTTAATATCCGATAGATTCCCTTGAGGCCCGGCTGCCACCGGTCTGGTAGGACAAAAGATGTTGTGCAAGTTTCTCATTGCGAGCACGTACGACTATAATTGGAACACATGCCTATTGATTGCTTTGTACTTGGACACCGTTTTATTATTATCTGCAAATGCACTGCTTGATTGTTACATGAGTTTCTCTCATCCATGCAACGCCCGTTATCCGTCCCCGTGCCTACAGTATTTTAATCCTGCTGTTTACTATAACCACTACTGTTGTCTATGTTACTCTACTGCTGTTATTTCACTACTGCTACTGCTATAAAACTGTTACTACTGATAAACTCTTGCGAGCAAGTCTGTTTCCAGGTGCAGCTGAATTGACAACTACGCTGTTAAGGATTTCAAGTATTCTTTATCTCCCCTTGTGTCGAATCAATAAATTGGGTTTTACTACCCGCGAAGACTGCTGCAATCCCCTATACTTGTGGGTTATCAGCGTGATCTTCGCCTGGAGCCACCTAGCTAGTTTTTTATCGAGAACTTTGGTCTTTATCATCGGATGGATTGATGTTTTGTAACAAGATATTTGTACGGCTGTGTGCATCCTAGCTATGCAGAGGCCGGATCTATTGCTTAAAGTAATAAAGTGCCTATTTTCGAAAAAATGAGGACGGTGTCATTTTTTGTAGTAAGATAGAAGTGTGACACCAGACATTCACCACTTACCTACCATCACTGCGGGTTCTGCTTTAATAGTAAAGATCTCATGTATTTCAATAACCATTGACAGATAAAGTATGAATTTATTTACCATAGGTTCGATCCATTTTCTTCGAGAGTAAGGTTTAATCCATTTTCAGATATTATACTCTAAAGTTACGAAGAACTTGGCAATGCAGAGTTTGCCTGAGCCAACAAGCAGGAGGTGTTCGGTCTCTTAGGCCACACTAGATTTTTTTCACATTTTCCGTGTCACGAGTGGCCTCGCCATGGATACTGCAACTCGCAACTCAAATGCATATCCACGACCCAAACGCCAGTCTACAAGAAATATGCATGATTGGTATTGGGCACCACGCCAGTTCAAGCACACAATTGATTTGAAGCTTGGGATTCACGCAACTTCCAAGTCAGTACTTCGGAGAGCATTGGAGTTCTTAGCATAAAACTACCACATTTGTGCGAAATGTTCGGAAAACTACCACTTTTTGTTAATTTGGCAAAAAACTACCACTTTTGTGCAAGTTTTTTTGCAATGTGCTCTAAAACGCGAATTAATCCAAATTGACATCGAATCTGACGGCGGGACCCACCTGTAAGGATGACGTGGCGCTCAGAGACGATTTGCCATGAGCACACGTTAACGGCGCGTCTGAAAAGGGGGGGAAAACAGTGGGTTAGGTTTCATTTTCCCCCGCTTATGTCTTCTCCATGGCGGCGCACACTCCTGGCGGCGCCGACCCTGGCGGAGGCGAAACTTTGGGACCGGTGCAGATCGATTCGAGCGTCGGTGGTGTGGATGCTTGGGGCGGCGCCATGGATCCAAGCGGTGGCGTACCGGTGCGACCGGACTTCTCGTGGTCGCTCGAGTATTCAGCTGCGGCGGTGATTGGTAGGGCCGTCCTGGCATCTCCGGCGAAGACGAGCTACCGGTGATCCATTTCTCCTCTAAGTGAGGGAACCCTTTGGATCTAGATCTTGGAGTCATTTGTTGATTTCCTCCATTGTTCTTCCTCTCTAATCTCATCCTAGTATTTGTTGCTTTGGTGGGATTTGAGTGTGAAGGATTTGAACACCTTTTGTCAACACCCGGATTTTTAAGTCCAGATGCCTATTATGCCATACATCGCAATTCCAGGAAGATTGTTTTTGCGAGACATAACAGATTGATATCACAACACATCATTCATTACATACCATAATCGTCTTACAATAAAGGATCACATGATCCAGTTCTTAATACAACAATAGTTGATCTAACGATCAATTACAAAACACATAGCGGAAGCGAAGTAGCGGTTGCGGTCCATCTGTTCCACAGGCAACTTTTGACGTCAGGAGCAGTCCTAGTTGTCGTAGACGTCCTGCTGTCCATCTTCCTGGTTCTGGTACTCCTCTTCATAGTCTGGCCATTTGAATAGCCAGGGACACAGCCATGAGTACTTTAAAGTACTCGCAAACTAATACTAGCGTAAGCACTATTAACTATAGTAATGGGGTTCTAAGCTCTAGGTTCATTTGCATAAAGCCAATTTTATTTCATAAGCACTTAGCAGTAAAAGACTCTTTATTTGTCTAACTAACTCAAGTGGGAACTTTAGTGTCATTCCCACAACTCTGTTGTGATTCAAGTTAAAGTCACCATTCACCTTTCAAGTTCAAGTCACAAGTCATATGTCACATTTTTGAAAACGGTCTGATGACGGAACAGTATGGCCTTTACAACCGTCCATAACCGTGGACACGGCTATTAGAATAGTTTTACACTCTGCAGAGCTCGCACACTTTTGCCACAACATTTGCAATAATCCGTCCGGGTTAACTGGCCCTGATTTATCAAACTCCGTCTGCGGATTACCAACCATAACCTTACATTTACATACCCTAGTATAGGCACCTCTCCCCATGAGCTTGGCCTCCCGGTGAAGACAAACCGTCAGCCTGGGAACTCCACAGGGCTTGGGACGGACACTCACCTCATTTCACGTCATTTCACATCAGTTCACATTTCAATGGAGGCAGCCTCGGCATAACCCCTATGACGCTTGTTTAGAGGGAACCCATACTAAAGCACATATATTTCTAGTTAAGCCCTTACCCATAATCAGGTATTGTGGGGGTACTTGTAAAATTGGAATGGTATCGCATCCGAACCCGACCATCAGTTTTTGTAAACATTCACCATGTCATTCACAAGTCATATTAACCTTCATAACTTTCAATAGAATGACTCAACATTCTAAGGTTTTCAAAGTCATTTCATTTCACATGTTCCCATCTAGAGTAGTCAATTTTATTTGTTAGCACTAGCAACTAGTCATGAGGGATGCTAACTAGCTTTGATTGCTCTAGGCTAAATTTGATGATCTTGTTCTACTCTATATCTAGACCAAGTGAATCATGAATCAAAAATTAAACTTTGATAAACAAAACTCCAAAAACTTGTAATGTAAAAACTTGGGATAGGATCATTAAGCATAAAGTGGTAGATAAGGGTGCCTTGCTCTATTAGAGCTTTGCACTTGCAAGAATATTAGCTTGCCTTGGTTGGTGTAGTGATCAAAGTGGTCTTCTTCTTCCTGGAAGTAGACCTCCTCCTCCTGGTGGTATTCCTCGGTACTAGCGTCTATAAACGGATACGAGGTAACAATCACCAAACAAATCTTAAGGCTAGAGTAAGCACACAATTGGTTCATACAAGCTATTCTAGCATCACCACATTATTCACATGTTAGTTGACTTTGTTTTCTTTTTAAGAAAAATAATTTCCTCTCATTGAAGGTATTTATTAGGGTTTCCATTTATCATCCTTGAGAAATAATTTCGTCTCATTGAATCTTGTTAAGATTTAATCTCCTCAAATAATAAAGTGTGAGTACATGTTGACCAAGGTCAACACTTCATATTAATCATTTGGGAGAAATGATTTAAATGAGGTATTACACCTCATGCAATTTAAATACTATTATGGAAATGATTTAATATTCTCAAATAATAAAATATGGGGTCATGAAGACTAATGTCATCACCTCACATTGAATTACTTGGAACAATGATTTAAATGAGATGCTGCACCTCATAGATTTAAATTCCTAAATTTGAAAATAATTTAAATGGGCTAGTAATGACTACGTAGCCATTATTTGAATCTATCCCATGATCATATGAAACAAACATGTCATATTTTCGCATAAACAATTAGAGTATTTGAAATATGAATTATGAGAATTTGAATCACCTCAAAATTCATTATGGTTGATTTTTAATAATTGTTTGAAGTTTGAAAAGGCTCTGCCTTGTTATTTTTACCACATAAATTCTTTAATGAATCTAGGGATAATACCAGTGTAGTTGTTTAGAGAATTTCATAAGCTTTCCAAAGATATAAAATTCATCAAATTTGGCTGAGTAGATTTGAAGTTATTTGAATTTGAATTTGACACCAGTATGCAATTTGACTGAAAAGAAATATATTGAATTCAAACTTTGGGCTTAGGCGGGAAACGAAGTTGGGCCAGAGAGGGAGAAAAGAGTTGGGCCGGCCCAGCAGTGCGTCTCGCACACGTGGGCCGTCTGACGCTGGGTCCCTGCTGTCCACAACTGGCGCGTGGTTGACGTGGGAGGTAGAAATCTCTGTGGTGTAGCTTTTCTTCGTTCCCCGGCAACGGCGCCAGAAAATAGCTTGATGTCTACGCACGCTTCTATTCCTGTAGACAGTGTTGGGCCTCCAAGAGGAGAGGTTTGTAGAACAGCAGCAAGTTTTCCTTAAGTGAATCACCCAAGGTTTATCGAACTCAGGGAGGTAGAGGACAAAGATATCCCTCTCAAGCAACCCTGCAATTACGATTCAAGAAGTCTCTTGTGTCCCCAACACACCTAATACACTTGTCAGATGTATAGGTGCACTAGTTCGGCGAAGAGATAGTAAAATGCAAGTGATATGGATGAATATGAGTGGTAATAACAATCTGAATAAAATATGGCAGCGAGTAAACATGCAGTAGAAAAGTAAATAAACGGAGTTTCGATGCTTAGAAACAAGGCCTAGGGATCATACTTTCACTAGTGGACACTCTCAACATTGATCACATAACTGAATAAACAAATACTACTTTCTCTACACTCTCTTGTTGGATGACAAACACCATTCATTGTGTAGGGCTACAAGAGCTCCCTCAAGCCGGAGTTAACAAGCTCCACAACATTCGGTGTTCATATTTAAGTAACCTTAGAGTGCATGATAGACCATTGCAATTATACCGAGTACTAACATAGCATGCACACTGTCACCGTCAGGCTATGAAAGGGGGAATAGATCGCATCAATACCATCATAGTAATAGTTAACTTCACAATCTACAAGAGATCACAATCATAGCTTATACCAAGTACTACATGATGCACACACTGTCAACATTGCATCATGAAGGAGGAATAGACTACTTTAATAACATCACTAGAGTAGCACATAGATGATATTCAACTAGATCACAAAGCTCATGATCACATAAAGATGACATGAGAGAGAGAGAGATGAACCACATAGCTACGGTACAGCCCTTAGCCTCGGGGAAGAACTACTCCCTCCTCATCATAGGAGACAGCAGCGGTGATGAAGATGGCGGTGGTGTCGATGGAGATGCCTTCCGGGGGCAATTCCCCGTCCCGGCGACGTGCCGGAACAGACACTTATGTCCCCCGAATCTTGGCTTCGCGATGGCGGCGGCTCTGGAACTTTTCTCGTATCGTGGCTTATCGGTCTAGGGTTTCCGCGACGGAGACCTTAAGTAGGCGGAAGGGCAGCCTCGGAGGGGCCCTGGTGGGGCCACACCATAGGGGGCGCGCCCTACCCCTTGGCCGCGCCGCCTTGGCGTGTGGGGCCCCCCTGGCTCCTCTCTGGCCCTTCTTCGGTGCTCTGGAACCTTCCGGGAAAAATAAGATGCTGGGCGTTGATTTCGTCCAATTCCGAGAATATTTCCTTTGTAGGATTTCTGGAACCAAAAACAGCAGAAAACAGGAACTGGCACTTCGGCATCTCATTAATAGGTTAGTTCTGGAAAATGCATATAAATGATGTAAGGTGTGTATAAAACATACGTGTATCATCATAAAAGTAGCATGGAACATAAGAAATTATAGATACGTTTGAGACGTATCAGTCCCACGCGTCAGTGTAACTTAAACGCGAAATGGTATGTTCTGTTCTGGGACGCACGATTAGATCGTGATCCAACGGCTCACATCCATCATCGTCGACAGCGAGAGGGGTTACGGGCCACGGCGAGGGTTGGGGTCCGGCGAGCTCATCGGTGGCCGGCGGTCGTCGGCGAGGGTGCGTTGCGGCGTTGTCGAGGGTGGCGAAGCAGGTGGTGGTCGCAGGTGGTGCTGAGGTGGTCGCAATCTCCGTCTCGATCTGGCCACGGGAGCGGCGGTCTCCGGCTAAATTCCGGTGAGCTGGTGGGTAATCGAAGAGGGGAAGGGGTCGAGGAGGACTAGAGGTGAGAGGGGAGCAAGATAGTGTGCAGAATGGAGGCCGGGGCGTTCTCCTTTTATAGCGGCGCGAGGGTGCCGAGGCGGAGCGGGCAGGTCAAAGAGGGAGGCGACGCTACGGTGGCTGAAAGGGCAGGGCGACGTCAGAGAGGTGTTGGCGACGTCGAGGCGGTCATGACGAGCGTCATGGCGAGGACGGGGGTGGACGGGAGCAGGCAGGCGACGTCATGTCCGTGCGGTGTACTGGCGGAGGACGGCGATCATGGCGACAGCGACTGGGCTTCCGCGAGCCAGTGAGGTTGCCCAGGAGGGAGCTGACGTCGAGGAGAGCAGGTGGGTGAAAGGAGAGAGCGAGGGGTGGTCGGAGGCGACGGGGCGTGTGCGTGCTCTGGCGTGTCCAGAGTCGTGCCGGTGCGCGCTCTAGCATGTCCTGGCACGTCGGGGCATGTCACGTTCTGGCGAATGCCGACGTCTCCTGTGTCCTTGGCGTGTACCAGCATGATCAGTGAGGTGAGGGCGATCCAGTAGACATGGTGAGAGTGACCAGAGAGGGTTAGAGATGGAGTTGGCATGATGAGTGCCATGATGGCTCGGCATGGCATGGCATTGGTCATAATCATCAAGGTACAGTAGTTCTAATGCTTGGCTTTGTTCACTGGACGCAAGAAGAAGTCAATGATGTCCAGAAGTGTGATGGTTTAGTCTAAGAACCTCTGGATATAAGAGTGTATGATCAATGTGAATAAGTGCACACCAGGTGTTTGATGTAATGGCCGAAAGAAAAGAATTTTTAAATTGTGCAATTCTTTTTGGTGGAAGTGATTCAAATAATATTTGAGACACAATGTTGGTGGTGGGGTGCAAAATGGAATTGATTTGTGAAAAACCAAAACTGACATAATCTAGAATCTATTTTGGTGTTACTACTTTGCTTGATGATATTTTGAAATTTAGAAAGAATTTGCAGGGGTGATCTTTACCAAAGTTGTTCATATTGATGAGGTCTTGGATGAGGTGCAAAGACTTGAGAATGTTTAGTGTAGAAATCTCTTAGTACAAGGGTTCAAAGTGGGTAAGAGGATATAAATGGCAGAATTGACCATGATCATATGTGACTTGGTTTTACTATTTTCTTTTGTTTCTTTTGCATTTCTTTGATTCAAAAGTGGTTCTTATTAGTGTAGGAACATTTCCAAACCATTGGAATAAAGTAAAATGCCCTAGGTTAAAGATTTACAAAAATGGCCATAAGCCTCACATGTGAATTCATGTTTTTATTTTATTTTCTTTTTCTTTGACCAAAGGTCATGGTTTTGGATTCCTTGAGTGTTAGGTTAAGTTTATTAATGTTTTCCAACCATTTTGGTAAGGTAAAGGTGGCATAAGACAAGAATTGCATTTTTGGCTATATGCCCACATATGACCCTATGTATATTTTTATTTCCTTTTTGTTTCACCTTTGATTTAGTTGATGAGTACTAGGTTGGGTTTGTTGAGGTTTTTCAGGTCATCCAAACAAGGTAGAATATGGCATAGTTGATTATATGCAAAGATAGCTATTTGCTCTCATATGCTTTTTCTCTTATTTTGTTTTCTTTTTATTTTGTTTCTCTTTGGTGTTAAAAAGGGTAGGGTTTAGGGTTTAATATCATTGGTGAACACTTCAAACAAACATCATGGCAAAAGTCATCACACATATGCATGAGCACTATGCTCCTAACTTAATTTAATAAAAGTTTTTGTTGGTTCCAAAATTTGGAAAAAGGGGAAATGAATGTTTCTTTGTTTTGAAAATTTGGGGTGTTACAAACCCTTCCCCCTCAAACAAATCTCGTCCCGAGATTTTAAGAAAAGTTAGGTTCCTAAGAGAGATTGGGCCAATGGGTTAACATGAATCATACTGGGCATGGTCTGGGGTGCTTCCGGGGCTTCTGTGGCACTCATGTGGTAGAGACGGCCGTTGCGGTTGTTCTGGTTCCTTCTAGCTGCAAAGCGGCGTTGTTGCTGGGCAGGTGCAACAGCATTGGGGGCAGTCTTGGCAAGGTTTTTGGGGCACTCATTGGAGTAGTGACCCACAGTTCCACATTCATAACAAGTCACTGTTGACTTGTCCTTCGGGGTGACGGGGACAGCGTTGCTTCCAGTCCTTGGGGCATTATTGGGGTTGTTGTTGTTACCATTGGGGTGGTTGTTGTTGTGGTTGTTGTGGTGGTTGTTGCTATGGTTGTTGTTGTTGTTGTTGTGGTTGCTGTGGTTGGTGTTGGTGTTGTTGCCTCCGGGCTTCGGGTGGCCTCCATTGTTGGTGGTGTAGCTTGGACGGAACATCGGAACAGGGGGCTTGTTGTGTCTTGGGGTAAATCCTCCAGATGAATTGTTGCGGTACTTCTGTGCACTGCTGGGTCCATTCTGGTGCATCATACGACACTTACAGTTCTCGTTGGCTTGGTGCAGCTTCCCTTCCATCTGTATGGCTGAGTCTACAAGGGCTTCCGGGTCAGCGAACGGAATGTTCACTAACACAGTCTGCATTTCATCATGCAGTCCGTTCAGAAATCTTTCTTTCATCTTCTCGTTGGTGTCGGTCTCATCCGGGGCGTACCTAGACAGAGTGAGGAATCTGTCACGGTATTCCACCACGGACATTCTTCCTTGCTTGAGTTCCCGGAACTCATCTCTCATTTTCTTGATCAGACCCTGTGGCACATGGTATTTTCTAAACTTTAGCTTGAAGTCTTCCCAGGTCATCATTTGTCCCGCATTCATTGCTCGGGCACTAGTCCACCAGGCTCTGGCAGGTCCTGACAGGTAGTGGGTGGCGAAGAGTACTTTCTCTGTGGCTTCTCTACTCCCGCAACTTCTAGGTTGTTCTCCATTGTCTGGAGCCAGTCATCAGCATCCAAAGGTTCTTCTGTCTTGCTGAACATGGGAGGGCTAGTGTTTTGAAAGTTTTTCAACTTGGATCTAGGGTGATCATGGTTTCCATGGCCTTGATTGTTCTGGGCTATCTGTTGAAGTGCGGCAATGTTGGCTTGTCGTTCAGCTCTCTCGGCTTCTCGGTCTGCCATCATCATTTGTAGCATCTGCATCATTGCGTCCTGGTTGGTGCTGCGGGTTGGTGGGGCCATCTGAACATTGAGGTAGATGATAAGATAAGAGGGAAATTTCTATGGTTTGTTTGGTTTAAAGTTCAAAAAGTTTCAAAACTTGAGTAGTGTTGAGGGGGTAAAAACCAACAACACTTTTTCATTCATACCAAACATCACACATTACAAAGCTAACACACCGTTGGTTTTAAGAACCATTCATTCGTTCTACGATACAACGGGACAGATACAAACTCACACCTACTCAAGTGATTTAGTGATACTACTCTTCATTTTAAAAGGTGGGTTCTTCATCTTCACGGGTGGTGTGCTTAGCGACAAGCGCGGGCGTTGTCCAACTCCTTGCGGGTCTTGTGCAGTAGGAAGTCCAGGCATGCAACATAGTAGTTCATCTCCGGGTGCGGTGGAATGATTATTGGTCTTCCCATGGGATCATGTCTTGGGTAGTAGATGAAGCGATTGTTCTTGATCTTGTTTACATTCTGTCCACACAGACGGGCAATTGCTTCTTGCATGGCTTTGGCTAATCCATCCTTCCAAGTGTTTCCCTTTACCGAAAAGCAGATGGTTTCCCATATTGGGTCTCCAGCTTTCCTCTCAGATCTGCAGTAACTTCCCACCAAGGTTGTCTTCCTGATTGATTATTGAGTGGTATTCCGAAGAACTCGGGATACGGGCGTCCTAAATTTTCAACTAGTTTCTCCAGATCCTTCTCGAACATTAGGTCTCCTCTGTGGCCAAGCTGATAGGACTCACATTTGTACTCCATCTGTGAGCAGTTTAGGATGAGTAAGTTAGAGAAGTGATCAAGGTTGCAAATTTTTATGTAGGATTACAAGTAAAGGTGGAGCATGGATTTCTTATTTTGAAAAAGATCTCAAGGATAAGAGTGAGAATAAGTTTTCATAAATATTCAATTCATTTGTTTTTGAAACTAAGTTTTTCAGATGTCCATTCTAACTAGGGTCTCCTAAGGTCAAACAATGGCTCTGATACCAACTTGTCAACACCCGGATTTTTAAGTCCAGATGCCTATTATGCCATACATCGCAGTCCCAGGACGATTATTTTTGCGAGACATAACATATTGATATCACAACACATCATTCATTACATACCATAATCGTCTTACAATAAAGGATCACATGATCCAGTTCTTAATACAACAACAGTTGATCTAACGATCAATTAGAAAACACATAGCGGAAGCGAAGTAGCGGTTGCGGTCCATCTGTTCCACAGGCAACTTTTGACGTCAGGAGCAGTCCTAGTTTTCGTTGACGTCTTGGTGTCCATCTTCCTGGTTCTGGTACTCCTCTTCATAGTCTGGCCATTTGAATAGCCAGGGACACCGCCATGAGTACTTTAAAGTACTCGCAAACTAATACTAGTGTAAGCACTATTAACTATAGTAATGGGGTTCTAAGCTCTAGGTTCTTGCATAAAGCCAATTTTATTTCATAAGCACTTAGCAGTAAAAGACTCTTTATTTGTCTAACTAACTCAAGTGGGAACTTTAGTGTCATTCCCACAACTCTGTTGTGATTCAAGTCAAAGTCACCATTCACCTTTCAAGTTCAAGTCACAAGTCATATGTCACATTTTTGAAAACGGTCTGATGACGGAACAGTATGGCCTTTCCAACCGTCCATAACCGTGGACCCGGCTATTAGAATAGTTTTACACTCTGCAGAGGTCGCACACTTTTTCCACAACATTTGCAATAATCCATCAGGGTTAACTGGCCCTGATTTATCACACTCCATGTGCGGACTACCAACCATAAGCTTTCATTTACATACCCTAGTATAGGCACCTCTCCCCATGAGCTTGGCCTCCCAAAGGATGACAAACCGTCAGCCTGGGAACTGCACAGGGCTTGGGCCGAACATTCACCTCATTTCACGTCATTTCACATCAGTTCACATTTCAATGGAGGCAGCCTCGGCATAACCCCTATGACGCTTGTTTAGAGGGAACCCATACTAAAGCACATAAATTTCTAGTTAAGCCCTTACCCATAATCAGGTATTGTGGGGGTACTTGTAAAATTGGAATGGTATCGCATCCGAAACCAACCATCAATTTTTGTAAACATTCACCATGTCATTCACAAGTCATATTCACCTTCAAAACTTTCAATAGAATGACTCAACATTCTAAGGTTTTCAAAGTCATTTCATTTCACATGGTCCCATCTAGAGTAGTCAATTTTATTTGTTAGCACTAGCAACTAGTCATGAGGGGTGCTAACTAGCTTTGATTGCTCTAGGCTAAATTTGATGATCTTGTTCTACTCTATATCTAGACCAAGTGAATCATGAATCAAAAAGTAAACTTTGATAAACAAAACTCCAAAAACTTGTAATGTAAAAACTTGGGATAGGATCATTAAGCATAAAGTGGTATATAAGGGTGCCTTGCTCTATTAGAGCTTTGCACTTGCAGGAATATTAGCTTGCCTTGGTTGGTGTAGTGATCAAAGTGGTCTTCTTCTTCCTGGAAGTAGACCTCCTCCTCCTCCTCCTGGTATTCCTCGGTACTAGCGTCTATAAACGGATACGAGGTAACAACCACCAAAAAATCTTAAGGCTAGACTAAGCACACAATTGGTTCACGCAAGCTATTCTAGCATCACCACATTATTCACATGTTGGTTGACTTTGTTTTCTTTTTAAGAAAAATAATTTCCTCTCATTGAAGGTATTTATTAGGGTTTCCATTTATCATCCTTGAGAAATAATTTTCTCTCATTGAATCTTGTTAAGATTTAATCTCCTCAAATAATAAAGTGTGAGTATATGTTGACCAAGGTATTACACCTCATGCAATTTAAATACTATTATGGAAATGATTTAATATTCTCAAATAATAACATATGGGGTCATGAAGACTAATGTCATCACCTCACATTGAATTACTTGGAACAATGATTTAAATGAGATGCTACACCTCATAGATTTAAGGGATTTCTATTTTCGTGCCCCTGGTTCGTTAGTTGTACTCATTTTTCCCCAGTCCCTTAGTTTTTCCTCAGTTTTCCCCTCCTCTAGTTTGAAACACGCACAAGTGCTGGAACGGCTAGCCGTCAGGTCAGAGGCCTTGACCGTTAGTCTGACCGGGTGGGGCCGCACAGAGGCAGCTCCTCCCTGACCGTCTCGTGCTGACGGGTAGGGTCGGGAGACACGTCGGAGCAGCCATCCATCTATCGCCGACGTGTGGGCCATTTTATTTCATGATTTTATACGCGGTGCTGCCAATGACAAATGGGGCCGCTCTATAGGGCTGCCGCAGCCAATGACCAGTGGGGTCGTATATTTTTCAGGAAAAGACATATATTGCCGCTCTGTGGGGCTGCCGCAGCCAATGACCAGTGGGGTAGTCTATTTATTTAGAGAAAATCATATATTGCTGCTCTGTGGAGCCTCCGCAGCCAATGACCAGTGGGGTCTTATATTTTTCAGGAAAAGACATATATTGCCGCTCTGTGGGGCTGCCGCATCCAATGACCAGTGGGGTCGTCTATTTATTTAGAGAAAATCATATATTGCCGTTCTGTGGGATCGCCGCAGCCAATGACCAGTGGGATCGTATATTTTTTAGCAAAAGACATATATTGCCGCTCTGTGGGGCTGCCGCAGCCAATGACCAGTGGGGTCGTCTATTTATTTAGAGAAAATCCTATATTGCCGCTCTGTGGGGCCTCCGCAGCCAATGACCAGTGGGGTCGTCTATTTTTCAGGAAAAGACACATATTGCTGCTCTGATATATGTCTTTAGAGAATATCATAGAGAGAAGCAACAAGTTTGCTAATTAATTATTCTCAAGCTAGACCGGAGAACCGCTGGCAGCTTGTTCCCCACCGTCGGACGGAGCAGCCATCGCCGGCGCCTCGTCGCGCCGCCGGCTCTGTCCCCCGGTGGCGTCGGACAGACTGCGGCGCTGCACATCAACCACGACTCCAACATTTGTTTCGTCCGCACGCATTGTACCCACCGCAGGAAAGTCTGCCGCAAGCAGATCCGCCGCCCACGACGACCGGGATTTGTTCTGCGCACCAATTGGTAGTATAGCCTCCGCTTCTGCCTCCCCCGCCCCCTAATCGATTCGGTTCCCGTAATTTATTGGAGTTTGCAGGTACGAAATAGTCCTCAATGTCTGGTCGTAGTGGGTACACCGGCGAGGGTGGGGATTCGATCATGTCGTGGCCACGTTCTACTTCTCCTACCTCGTCGGAAGTGCAGGTATCTAGCTTCAGCTCTCTGTACTACCGTTGAATTTGAAGTGCCGCCATGGCCTGTTGGAGTGATTTCAGTTGTTCTTTTTTCCATTATTGTTACAGTTAGCCAGGCAAGCCGATGATCCATGGTACATTGCATACCAAGATGAATCAACCCAGTGGTGTAGCCAGAGGATGGATTTGGAGGATAAGGTGGCCAATTTGGGTGATGAATTGGCCCGTAAAAACCTGATGATATTCGAGTTGAAGCGTATTGTGGAGGAAGAAAAGAAGAATTCAGAGCTTATTCGCAAGTAGAAGTTGAGAGTTGAGACATATCTTGCCGTATTTGATCAAGTGGTAGAAAATCTAGAACATGAACTTAAAGTGATGGGAGAGGAGAAAAGTAGATTCATCTGGGCAGTTTTATTAGGTGTCATCCCTGTCCTAGCAGTTATGTGGTTCTGGTAGACGATTTAGTATAGAATTGTTATTCAGTAGATGGCTCTAACCACTGTATTTTGTTGGGGCTCTAAGCACTGTATTTTGGCGTACAATTTCCTAATTATGCTAAGTAATAGCACAATAATTTTAGCCTGCATGAACATTTTATAAAAGTGAAGGGATCCCAAAAGTGAAAGCATGTACCAGCCTCCGGATCAAATACATATCAATATCTTCCCAATCAAGTTGGGATAGAATTCAAATCATACATACGGATATACATGGACACATCAAGAACGCGGAGAAGCTTTTTTTGAGACGGAGGTAGTAGTTCGAACAATTTTATCCCAATTGGAAATTGAAAAATACAAATTTATCATAATTTATCCCAATTTGCGGCGTCGAACACGACCGCACATCGATGGGCAAGAAAGGCCGGGACGACGGGCGGCTGAGGGGTGGTCATCTGCGCCATCCGCCGTTGAAGCGATGTTATCGGCGATGGCTTCAATGTTCGTGGCATCGATGACCACTGTCGGAACCGCCGCTGTCTTGGTGTACTTCATCGGCCGACGGATCCGCGGAGGGCTGGATCGGCGGCTTTGCAGCACGGTTGTAGACGATGGCTTCAATCGTCTTGGCATCGATTCGCACTCTCGGCACCGGAAGTGGGACATCAACAGGCTCCGACATTGAAGGCTGGGTCTGCGCCGTCGAAGCGATGTTGTAGGCGATGGCTTCAATGTTCGTGGCATCGATGACCACTGTCGACACGGCCGACGTCTTGTTGTCCTTCATCAGCAACGGATCTGAGGAGGGCAACGGAAGTGAGACATCAACAGCCTCCGACATTGAATGCTGGATCTGCGCCGTCGAAGCGATGTTGTAGGCGATGGCTTCAATGTTCGTGGCATCGATGACCACTGTCGACACGGCCGCCGTCTTGGGGTTCTTCATCATTCAACAGATCTGAGAAGAGAAACGAAAGTGAGACAGAGAGAGACATTTCAACTATTTCTGACGGTTAGATCCTCACCGGCACTCTTAGATCCGCGCCGCCGCACGCCACCGCACGCACGGTTAGATCCGCGCCGCCGCACGCCGCCGCACGCACGGTTAGATCCGCGCCGCCACGACCGCCGGAGTAAGAGAGGAAATAGGAGAGAGGAAGATGCGACTGCCAGGGTTGGTAGGTATGTGCTCTGCTCTTGTCTCCGTATGCGTCCATCGTGGTAGAGAGAGATATACAGGCCGTCCGATCATAAATGATCGAACGGTGCAAGTGTTCGTTGAGCTTTCAACCAACCAAGATCCGTGTGACATACATCTCGACCAATCAGAGATCAGCCAGATGAGTACAAGTTAGGAAAACCGAGTAGAACTAAGAGGGGGAACAAGTGAGGAAATGTTTATCGGAAGGGCAAAACTGAGTAGGACTGAGTAAAACAAGTGGGCCCGGAGGGGGAAAACTGAGTAACACTAAGTAAAACAGGGGCACCCAAATAATAAAGGGACTAAGGGAAATTGAAGCTTTTTGCATAAAAATTGTAAAATCGTGTTATTTGAACAATATATTACATTTTGGCCGACTAGATATTGTTTGCAATTCAAAGATACACAAGTGTGACGAATTTGGACTCATTTGGACAAAGTTTGTAAGCATAGTGGGTATTTGGGAGGTGTATTGAGCGAGAAAGCCCCGCATCTTCATAGCTAGTAGCTCATGGACTAGGAAGTGGTTTTGAAGCTTTTGGCATAAAAACTTCATATCTCTATATTTCCTTTTCCATTATTATTTCTCTAGGTTGTAGGTAACATAACAAGACTCCATGGGAAGGTTCCACCATGTTTTGAATTATTTTGAATTAAACCCTAAACCCTAAGACCCTAAAACCCTAAACCCTAGAGAAAATGATAAATGTGGCTTAAATGTGGCATACAAATTGTTCATACAAATTCAAATTGTTGAACACAAAGGGATCCCCAATACAAAGGGAACCCCAATACAAATTGTTCATACAAATTCAAATTGTTCATACAAATTAAAATTGTTCATACAAATTAAAATTGTTCAACACAAAGGCATCCCCAATACAAAGGGAACCCCAATACAAATTGTTCATACAAATTCAAATTAGTTGTTCAGAATAAAATATTTCTCTTGCTCCTGGTGTCACTCGTCGGGGCCACCACCTTACTCCGGGTAACCCTACCAGGGATATTACCGGTGTCTACCTTCCTTTTGCCCTCTTTCTTGTTCTTCTTCTTCTTCTTCTGCGAAGCTTGTGCTTTTTCTTCTGCCATCAGCTCTTCGAAGTGAGCACTAGTCTGGGCCATACCACTTTCCAAGCAATCTCGATTATACTGTTCCCTCTCCTCTGGACTCATCGGTTCAAGCAGCTCTACATCCATCTGTTCTCTCGCTTCGATCCATCGGTTCAAACAGCTCTACATCCATCTGTTCCCTCTGCTCTCGATCCATCGGTTCAATCTCCTCATGTTCAATTGCTCGCTTCAATCTCCTCTCGCATTTGTCGCTTCAATCTCCTCATGTTGAACTCGCTCGCTTCAATCTCAAGTTGAATTGCCGCTTCATTCTCCTCTACATTTGTCTGCTCCCGCTCGATCTTCCATTCCAAAAGCTGGGTCAACTCCATTTTTACAAAGCCTAGCAATGTGTCCAGGGATTCCACAACGTTTGCACTTACGTTTTCGAATCGGTGCACCACCCTCTCGCACTAGCTCGATCCTATTCTTCCTCGGCCTACCTGCCGGTCTAGTCGACATCGGAGAGTACAGTTTGAAGCCCGGATCAACTTTCATCCATTGGTCTTTTCCCAACAAGGTAGGAACATTCATAGCATATGCAGCCCTAAATTTGGCAATGAGAGAAATACTCGACACATACCGATCAACTTCACCTTCTTCACCCCCTATAACACTCATGAAAAACAATGCGTGTATGCAGGGTATCCCACGGATCTTCCATCCCCTACAATGGCATGTCCTATCAACCAAACTCACTGGATACCTCCACTTCATGTTTTTACTGTCAGTGTAGGTTACCTCAGCCTCCATTCCTTTTCTGACGCATTGCATCCTCAATTGTTTTGCCCTGTCATGCAAAGACTTAATCAAATATGGGAGCATGAGATGGCCAGCATATTTTGAGGATGCAATTCTTTGACACAGATCGATCTTTATCATGATCATCTGCCTAATCTTATCAAATATTTGCCACAGCATAAGCCCTTTCAATGACTTGACCTTTGAATTGAAACTCTCCGCAAGGTTACTTGTTACATAGTCTACCTTGCAAATTTCATTGAATTGGCTTCTTGACCACACCCTACCATGATGTTCATCCAAGTACTCCTTCACCCCAGGTTTTTGCTTATACAACACATCCAAATGAAACAGATGCTTCCTAGAGCTGCATGTGTATGAAGCTGGCCATAGGTTGTCAGTAAAAACTTTACCCTTGAATTTCTTTGTAAAATTATGTACCAAGTGCCGCATACATTCCCTATGCTCCACTCCGTGGAATACTCGCTTCTACCACGAGTCTCCAAACCTTTGCAAGCGTCTGTGTGGATAACAAGTCCTGGTGGATGACCTATAAGGTCGCGCAAATTCTGCAGAAACCAAGTCCAACTTTCCTGTGACTCAACCTCCAAAACTCCATAAGCAACAGGGAACATCCAATTATGTCCATCAACTGCAAGTAGCAAGCAACTAGCTGTCCTTTAAACCTGCCATGAAGAGCTGATGCATCCACGGCCAAATAAGGCCCGCAACCGTCCAAAAAGCCTTTCCGAGCAAGCTTTGAAACAAACAAAAGCCCTTCTAAAACATTCATTGTGCATTACCTTCCCGCTTTTCAATTTGTAGGGAACTCGTATGCTTGTCTATCGCTACAACACTGCTTCGGACTAGCCATCTCCACTTCAGCTTTGAAAGTGTAAAGCAACTGAAAGCTTTCATTCCATGGACCATTGATCTTGTCAAGAGCCATTTCCTTTGCATAGAACGTCCTCATGTAAGGTACTTCCATTTTATACTTCTCAACCACCTTTTTTACGAGTGTTGTTGGACCAAGTGAAGGAGTTTCTCTCAGCCAATCTAGGATTATATCTCGCCAACCACCTAGTCTTCGCTAGCTTTGTTTTCAGCTCTGGCTCTCCCCCTAGAGGTGGACACCTATGGATCTCCTTATTCTTCTTTATCTGAAACATAATGATAAGGGATGTCAGTAATAGATAAGAAAATTTATACCGTGATCTAAATACACAACTGGTTGGCGTAGTACCTGAACCAAGCTGCTTCTGCGCATTATGGATGCATGCAGCCTCCACCTACACCTTGGGTATGGGCATTTAACTGTGAACCTACCTGGCTCACTTTTAATAACCTCGTAATTATTATTAGTGAGAATGTGATATGTAGTAATTGCATTACGGCAGTCCATCATCGTTTGAAACACAGTGCCTTCTGTAAGCTGAGGATCCTCCCTGTTCCACTCAATTGTTGGCAAGTCTTCACCTTCGTAATCAGCTAAAACGAGGCTATCATCGTTCTCATTCTTCTCTTCATCATCAGTGTCATCAAATCTGGCACCAAAAGCAATATCTTCCATGTATTGATCCTCCATTGCCTGGCTATCGCATCGATCTACCAATTCAGGAAACATCAACTCATCCTCATCATCTTGAGGAGACCGATCCTCAATGTCCGCATCGTCCTCCACATCGACCATACGAACGATCCGGCTACCACTAGCACTCGGGGACGGATGGTACCGCCGTGGACCTACAAGGAGCGCCACGGCGCACACTATTAGCAGAGGTAGCAGCAGTAGAGAGACATGATGCCCGACCACCTGATGATGCCCCAGCACCAGATGATGCCTATTCCCTGTCCACATGGATACGAATTTTACCGAACCGGCAAGAAGCATTCAAAGCAAAAAAGAATTCCCAGATCATCTTCGGAAATTAGTGGAACAAATCTTCTCTCCGGGCTGTTGAAATATTCGAAATGAACTGCATCGAAAGAGCTCCAGGTGTACTTATCGTAGATGTTAGCTTTGAAATCCCTCAACGAGATGGTGGTTGCAACCACCGTAGGGAAGTAAAACCCATTCTTACAGCGTTTAGAATCACGCGTAAAGCTAGAATCCAGCCTAACCACCATCCGAAAAGCCAGCGCTGGATCCATCCTATTCGAAAAGCAACGCAGTTAGTTGAGCAACAACGATTGGCGCTCAAAAACTGCCTACTGTTAATTCACATAGGCAGACGATGCTTACCCAGATGGAATCCATGCGTTAGATCCCTCCGATTCCCAATCTTCTCCACGGCTGACGGGAATAGTCGGCACACCAGACGGAATTACAAAGAGGACAGGGGTAGATCCAGATCTGGTGGAGGCGGAGCCCGGGGGTGGTGGTGGGGGCGGGGCCGGCTCGGTGGCGGACGACGCCATAAGGTAGGTGGGCAGGACGGCGTGGCGGCGGAGGGGCGGTGTGTGAGCTCCTCCAGTCTCGGGCGGAGGGGAAAGCTTTGGGTCAGCTCTTCCAGTCAACAGTCAACACATTTCGAAAGTCAAAACCACCGCGGCTCCCTAGCCGTCACCGGTAACGGAAGGCCTCTGACCAGACGGCAACCCTCCCGTCCGAGCCTCTGCGAGGGGTTTCAAACTAGAGGGAGGGGAAAACTGAGGAAAAGTTAAGAGGCTGGGGAAAACTGAGTACAACTAACGAACCAGGAGCACAAAAATAGAAATCCCTTATTTATATGACCTTCAAAACACATACATATAAAAAGAAGATTGTAACCAAAAAGCACAAATGATTCCCAGGCTTTTTAAAAACAACAGTTTGAAGTTCCAAAAAAATCTGGATTTTTTTTATATAGTAAATGACGTATTCTATGGATCTGCAAAATCTTGACGCAAAATACGTAATATTTTAGGGTACAAAAATGATAAAATCCGACAAATTTTGAAGATTTGAAAATTTGCATTGTTCAGTACTTTAGATCTACAAATTTGTCAATTTTGCACAACCTAGAATACAAATTATTTCGCATTGATTTTTTACACACTTGAAGAATACATCATTTGTTACATCTAGAATTTGTGTTCAGCTTTTCTCTGAAATTTTGAATTTCTGTTTTTGAATTTTCAGTAAAATGGGCTACATGTAGATCATCCAACATTTAGCCTATTCAGATTGTAACGCCGCACATTCTTAAGTTCCTACATAACTAAAGTTAATTGCTCGCACGATAATAATAACAATTATTCCATAAGTTACGTTAGACTTGTAGACAATGACCATATAGTGCAAAAAATCCTTTAAAAAAAGCATGGTTTGTAACCCTATTAAATCAAACTACTCTATTGGATTTTTTCACTATACAAGCCCCCTCCACCTTATCTGGTTCATTTTTGTACGGCACAAGCTGCAATCGCCTATAAAAATACTTTAGCCAGCGGATGAGCATTCCCCGTGCCCAACAAGGTCAGCGAACAATTTTACGCCATGATCTCGTCAATACCGGCACAAAATTGTGACATGGTAGGTTCCATAAAAGAGCGACACTATTTTATGCCGCACTAGGGGAAGGAATCATTAATTATTGTGTCATGCATTGTAACTGTTGTTACTTGTGGGTCCCACGCTAGAGAATGTTCAACCACACCCCGCTGACTCGCTAGGCTTGTCTTTGGCCAACCTAAACCTGACCTTGGTTTATATCTGTCAACACCCGGATTTTTAAGTCCAGATGCCTATTATGTCATTCATCGCAATCCCAGGAATATTGTTATTGCGAGGCATAATAGTTGAATATCATAGTCATCATTCATTACAAACCATATTGTCTTACAACTTGAATCACATGATCCATATTACACAAATAGTTGATCTATTGATCAACGAACAAACACAAGTTCATAGCGGAAGCGTAAGATAAAAGGACTCTCTAGTCCACAAGCCAACGCTTGACATCGGAAGACTCCTAGTTGTCATAGGCGTCCTGCTGGTCATCTCCTTGGTAGTTCTGTTCATCTTCATACTCTGGCCATTTGAATAGCCAGGGACAAAGCCGTGAGTACTTCAAGTACTCGCAAACTAATACTTGTGTAAGTGCTAGACAATTCTAGCAAGGGGTGCTAAGCTCTAGTTTATTTGCATAAAGCCAATTTTAGTTCACAAGTATTTGAGAAAGACCTATTCATGTGCTAGACTAACTCAAGTGGGAACATTAGTGTCATTCCCACAACATTGTTGTGATTCAAAGTCAAGTCACCAATTTACCATTCATTTCACCATCATTTTCAAAAGTTTGACATCGGACACTGTATGGCCTTTCCAACCGTCCGTAACCGTGGACACGGCTATTCGAATAGGTTTACACTCTGCAGAGGTTGCACACTTGTGCCACAACATTTGATTTCATCCGTCGGGATTACCCCGAATCATCGTAACACAGATACGCGGATCATCAACCATAACCTTTCACTTACAAATCCTAGTATGAGCACCTCTCCCCATGAGCTTGGCCTCCCGGTGAAGACCAACTCGTCAACTCCGGGAACTGCACAGTGGCTTGGCCGTACAATTCACCTCAATTCACATCATTCATCAACAACGGAGGCAGCCTCGGCATAACCCCTATGATGTGTGTTCAGAGGGAACCCATACTAAGATGCATAAATTTCCAGTTAAGCCCTACCCATAATCAGGTATTGTGGGGGTTGATACGTCTCTGACGTATCGATAATTTCTTATGTTCCATGCCATATTATTGATGATACCTACATGTTTTATGCACACTTTATGTCATATTCGTGCATTTTCCGGAACTAACCTATTAACAAGATGCCGAAGAGCCGCTTCGTTGTTCTCGCTGTTTTTGGTTTCAGAAATCCTAGTAACGAAATATTCTCGGAATTGGACGAAATCAAGACCCAGGGTCCTATTTTGCCACGAAGCTTCCAGAAGACCGAAGAGGAGTCGAAGTGGGGCCACGAGGTGGCCAGACTATAGGGCGGCGCGGCCCAAGCCCTGGCCGCGCCGACCTATAGTGTGGGCCCCCCGTGTGGCCCCCCACGTTGCCCTTCCGCCTACTTAAAGCCTCCGTCGCGAAACCCCTGATGCGAAGAACCACGATACAAAAAACCTTCCAGAGACGCCGCCGCCGCCAATCCCATCTCGGGGATTCTGGAGATCTCCTCCGGCACCCCGCCGGAGAGGGGATTCATCTCCCGGGAGGACTCTACACCGCCATGGTCGCCTCCGGAGTGATGAGTGAGTAGTTCACCCCTGGACTATGGGTCCATAGCAGTAGCTAGATGGTTGTCTTCTCCTCATTGTGCTTCATTGTTGGATCTTGTGAGCTGCCTAACATGATCAAGATCATCTATCTGTAATACTCTATGTTGTGTTTGTCGGGATCCGATCGATAATACCATGTTATGTTAATTATCAAGTTATTACATATGTGTTGTTTATGATCTTGCATGCTCTCCGTTATTAGTAGAGGCTCTGGCCAAGTTTTTGCTCTTAACTCCAAGAGGGAGTATTTATGCTCGATAGTGGGTTCATGCCTGCATTGACACCTGGACAGTGACAGAAAGTTCTAAGGTTGTGTTGTTTTGTTGCCACTAGGGATAAAACATTGATGCTATGTCCGAGGATGTAGTTATTGATTACATTACGCACCATACTTAATGCAATTGTCTATTGTTAGCAACTTAATACTGGAGGGGGTTCGGATGATAACCTGAAGGTGGACTTTTTAGGCATAGATGCAGTTGGATGGCGGTCTATGTACTTTGTCGTAATGCCCAATTAAATCTCACTGTACTTATCATGACATGTATGTGCATTGTTCTGCCCTCTCTATTTGTCAATTGCCCGACTGTAATTTGTTCACCCAACATGCTTTTATCTTATGGGAGAGACACCTCTAGTGAACTGTGGACCCCGGTCCATTCTTTTAATACTTGTTTTTACTGTTTTCTCTGCAAACAATCATCTTCCACACAATACGGTTAATCCTTTGTTACAGCAAGCCGGTGAGATTGACAACCTCACTGTTTCGTTGGGGCAAAGTACTTTGGATTGTGTTATGCAGGTTCCACGTTGGCGCCGGAATCCCTGGTGTTGCGCCGCACTACATCCCGCCGCCATCAACCTTCAACGTGCTTCTTGGCTCCTCCTGGTTCGATAAACCTTGGTTTCTTTCTGAGGGAAAACTTGCTGTTGTGCGCATCATACCTTCCTCTTGGGGTTCCCAACGAACGTGTGAGTTACACGCCATCAGGGGTACTCAATATTGGAAAGGTATCGCATTCAAACCAATATCAGTTTTATATCAAAAATCACCATCTTCTCTCGGTCATATTCACCTTCAAAAAATCATTCAATGGAATGACTTCATCATTCCAAGGTTTCAAATTCATTTCAAAGTCACATGTTCCCATCTAGAGTAGTCAAGTTTTAATATTTAGCACTAGCACTAATCATGAGGGGTGCTAAACTTGCTTGGCTAGCTTGAGACTAACTTTGCTACTCTAGTAACCTTCTTTAACTTAGACCAAAGTTAACTATAAAAGCAACTCTTTGAAATAACAAGTAAAAACTTGTAAGGTAGAAACTTGGGGTAGGCTTATGGTAAGAAAGGTAAGAATCATGGTGCCTTGCCCCAAGGGGCTTTGCACTTTGCAAGAATATTAGCTTGCCTTGGTAGTTCTCAAAGTTCTCCTCTTCCTCCTCTTGGTAGCAACCTTCTTCTTCCGGGTATTCTCCGGTGCTAGCGTCTAAATTTAAATACGAGTATAATTACTCACTAATTCAATGGCTATTCCAAACATAACATAAATTCACACAAACTATTGTAAGCACACAATTAATTCAATTAGGGTGCATTGGTTGTGTTGCTTGAGGAAAAATAATTTCCTCTCATTACATATGTAAATGATAGTTTCCATATGGTTCTTGAGAAATAATTTCCTCTCATTGAAATCTTCTTAAGATTTAATTTCTCAAACAATCATACATGAATTTATATTGACCTAAGTCAACCATTCATTATCATCATTTGAGAAAATGATTTAAATGAGGTAGACCACCTCATACCATTTAATAATTCTACAAATGATTTAATCTCCAAGTATTTCATATAAGAGTGTTTGACCAGGGGTTCAAACATCACATGAATTAACTTGGGACAAGATTTAAATTAAGTGAAATACTTCATATGATTTGCATAATAGTTTTGGACAATATCACTTAAGTAAACTAGCCATATTGTCCATTATTTAAACTAGGGCATGATCATGCAAAGTGACCACACCATTTTCTTGCAGAAACAATTAGTGTAAGTCAAATGTGAGCTATTGGAGTTGGAATTAACTGAATATCTATTTTGGTTGATTTTTAAGATTTAATTGAATGTGAAAAAGTCCCTGGCTTGTTCTTTTTGTCACATTATTTCTACAACATATCTCAAGGTGATACCAGTAGCATGTTGTAGAACTTTTCCATAGCTTTCCAACAATATGAAATTTGTTAAATTTGGCCAAGCCAAACAGATTCTATGGATTTTCAAAGTGGGAGCCAGTATTGAATTTGAATTGAATTGATTTAAACTAATTTTGAATTAAAGGGCCGGCGGGAAACGAAACTGGGCCGAATCAGTTTGAAATAGAGAGAAACGGCCCAGCAACGCATCTCGTGCGAGTGGGCCGCCTGACAGAGTGGGGGCCACTCGTCAGCGACTCTTAAAAGCCGAATCGGTATGGATCAAAGGGGAGCGTCGGATTAGAGTGGGATCGGACGGTGCCAGGGCATCGTCTTCTCCGGCGAGAGGGGTTGCTGGTGCGGCGAGCCTAGGGGGTCGGCGAGCTAACCGTAGGTCCGGCGAGTGGCGGCGGTGGTCGAGGCGAGGTTGTCGATGAAGGGGAAGCAGCCTGTAGCAGTGGCGTCGCTCGAGGAGGCTCCAGTCGACGGCGATTGCACCAGGGCTTCCGCGGCTCCGATCGCTCGATTGAGCTTGCTCCGGTGACGATTGGGTGAGTGGAGTGGTGGTGGAGAGTCAGGGATGGGAGGAGAGGGTGATGGTGTGCCTGGATTGCTCAGGGGAACACTCTATTTATGGAGAAGCTCGGGTGCTGCGGGGCAGTGGCAAGGTCGACACGCTCGCGGCGATTCCGACGAGTGTTGGGGCTAGGCGAGGGTGCAGCAGGGTTCTCCTCGTCCAGGCGAAGCTAGAGGTGGCGACAGCTTGGTCGGGCGGCGTCTGGAGCTCTCGCATTCCTTCCGTGTCTGCGGGCGGCGTTCGCGGGATCTGCTTCGTCGTCTCCGGCGGCGGCGGTCCTGGGGCTGGTCGAGAGCGTGTCTGGCGGGGTTGAGGTGTCACAGCGGTGCTCGACGAGTCGCTGGAGGGGCCAGGGGCTGCGCGTGCTGGTGGGGTGGCGCGTGGCCAGTACGCACCCACGGCGTGCATGGTCGCGACGCGAGCGGCATGCTGGCGCGTTTCGGGCGCGCGTCCTCCGGCGTGGCTATGGCATCTACCTTGCTGCTGTCAGTGCTAGACGGTGTAGATGAGCGAGGTGGCGAGCTAGGGCAAGGTGGCCAGGGTGGTGAGTGAAGGGGAGAAGAAGGAGAGGAACATGGCCGGCATGGTGGCAACCTGGCCATGCTTTGGTCTCCCTAGGGTTGCTCTTAGGGGTGCTGTGCTGCATTGAGTGAGAGAGGGAGCCATGGGACCAAGTAGGTTAGTTTGGGGCAGGTTAGGGTGGTGTAGAACACTATTTGAAATAGTGTTGAATTGTTCCCTATTTGAAAATTGCAAATTTGGTTCAAATTCAAATGAGTTCAAAACGTGGCAAGATTTGGAAAAGTTGTATTTGGTTGAGTTGTAAATTACCAGAGAGAATGAGAGGTGGTGGTGGAATTTAGAAAATCAAAGAATTGCCAAATTGGCTAAGTGTGAGATTGTTCCACTTAACAAAAAGTTCCAACTTTGCATGAGCATAGAATTTTATACAAAGTGAATTTGGCATGGTGGTCTTTACCAAAGTTGTTCACCTTGATGTGCTCTTGGATGACATGCAAAGAATTGGGAAAGTTTAGTTTGAAAAACTTGAATTGCAGAGGCTCAAAGTAGTGACCAGAATGTAATTGGCAGAATTGACCATAATCACATGTGATCACAATTTGAGTTTGAATTTGATTTGATTTGTGTTTCTTTGATTCCAAAAGTTGTAATAAGTGTTTGGTAACATAATTCAACTAATGGTGAAGACCAAAATGGTCTAGGGTACAAATTTATAAAAATGGCATAAGCCATATGTGAGGGTTTTAGGGTTTTAAACTTATTTGATTTCTTTCTCTTTTTGATTTATTTGGTTGGTGATCTTCACATGATCACATTAGGGTTTTAGGATTTAACAGATAAACAATATCACAATCATCATGGCATATCACTCAAATGCACAAGTCCTATGCATGGCACTATATGCAAAATAAAAGTTTTTGTTGGTTTGAAATTTTGATCTCTGGAATTCTTCTTCTCTCTTTTATTGAAACTAGCACAGTGGCCCTCGCAAATGCGAGGGCATCATCTTTAGTGTGTTGATGGTATATGTGTTAAGATACAATAATATAGTTTTACAACTATAATAATGGCATCATGGTAAACAAAGTAACACATATGCAAGTATCATCTTTGACTATCTTACATTTGTAAGCGAATGATGAATTATGTGAAGACACAACCATGTATGTCGTTTCAAAGTGATATTACATAAGTAGATAAAAATATAAGTTTATGTGATGTTATCTTTCAGTCAAACTGCATTTAATTTCCATACCTCACGAGAAGTTAGTGTTGAATTAGACCTATATATCCATTAGCAGAAATGGTATTTTAGTGTGATGTGATGTTCTCATCGATAGCACAACATCTGTCCTATGTTAGAGGTGATGTTCTCATCGATAAAGTGACCTATGTAGTGACTTGGATAATTTTGAAATTGACCCCGGTTTTGTGTATCTATAAGTACTCAACAATGCATGGAGATACTTGCACATACTGATCGATTTGCACTTTTTTTTGACAAAACACTTCATATCCTAGCACATATATATGTGAATTACCACCACGTTCTAGCTTGTAGCTAGTGTACATACATACATTTTATTATAGACGTATCTCTCGCTTTTCTTTTTTGACTTGCCTCATCTCTAGCTAGGCAGGTTTGGTTTTTTTCTGTTTTGTTTTGCGAAAACAGTTTTGGCATATATATCCTCCTATTTTCTCTACTCAATCTACCACTGTCGTCCCCACTCTTTAGTGGTGTATCTATTTTACCATCTGTTTAACGTGAAAACGTGCAGTTCAAATGGTTGTATCGAGCTGCCTAGCTAAAGGCCAATATATTTGTTTGCTTTCTTTCTGGATTGTTAATTCACAATTAGGCAAAGAAAAAATCAATCCTTGTCAACTTTTTAAGATTCTCATTAACCTCCAACCTTTTCCATAACTAAAAAAGCATTTTTAATTTCAAGTTATGTTTTTCTCGAATTCCTTGTACATTGCATTTTGATTATCCTTTTTTTTGCCAATCGCATCTTGATTATCTAATATATGTACAACTTTCATGTATTTAGGTTTTTTTTGACTGGTGCCTCTGTATACCAGTTATTTGCTCCAAACTGTATTTCAGTTCAAATTATATATACATGTCTATCTATAAAAATGTCTTAACTTCGCCCAAATTTAGATGTATCTGAATATGTCTTAACTTTGTCTAAATTTAGATGTATTTAAATACTATTTAGTATCTACAAATCTACATGCACCTAAATATATACAAATCAAAAATATTCTTAATACAATCGAGGGAATAGTTAAAAATAATTTAAACATGCATATCAGACACTCGAGCTAATTTTTCTGGTTTTTAATGAGGCCGACCCGATTAGAAAATTGTACATGTTATTGATCGCCCGAGCCTGTAGAAAATCATGCATGCTATTGATCGTCCGAGCATGTTTGAGGCTAGCGAAAGTGCCCAAACACAAAAAAAAATCTGCCGAAATGGCAAGGCACACGAAAGTATGAAATCTTTCTTAGCTACTGTAATTAGCATCGTTGCCATAATATTTTATCATTTCCATGTAGACCCAAGATGATTTGTACCTGATATGTTTAGAATCTGAAACTGGTAATACAAATTATGTACGATACTACCTCTCATATGGAATATTCCTTCAGAGTTCTACTCTTGTACATCAAATCCAACGTGCAAAATCTAGCGTGCCATATAAACGTTAAGGAAGTGGCCTTCCCTACCGATCAGTTTTTTTAAAACAAAGTCTATCTGTTGATCAGTTTTATGGTGCACGCAGTTTTTTTAGAATATTTGAGATATCCATATGGCTGACACGTGCCATGAGTTTAGTTTTGGACACACATATTGTTGTACGTAACACTACTTAACTTTTAATCACGTACGTTAATATTAAAATCATTGGTTCATATTTTTTAGTATATGTGGATTAACCTGGTGCCTCTAAAAACACCCTTATTTTGCTTTTAGTATATAATAGATTTGGGATGTTACAAACCCTTCCCCCTTACAAAAGATCTCGTCTCGAGATCTAAAAGAAAGTTAGGTACTAAAGAGATCTGGGTACTCCTTCTTCATGAAGTCTTCGCGTTCCCAAGTGGCTTCATCTTCAGTATGATTGCTCCACTGTATCTTCAGAAACTTGATGCTTCGGGTGCGGGTGGTTCTGTAAGCTTCCTCCAGGATGCGAATCGGCACTTCGCGGTACGTCAAGTCCTGGTTGATGTCCACCGATCGGTGATCGATGTTCTTGAACACTTCGGTCTTCTCGGGGACTTCAAGGCACTTCCGGAGGAGTGAGATGTGAAACACGTCGTGTACAGCTGACATTTCTTCCGGTAGCTCCAGTTGATAAGATACTTCACCTCGACGACTCAGAACTTTGAAGGGTCCTACATATCGGGGTGCAAGCTTTCCTTTCAGCTGAAATCTCTGCATTCCTTTCATGGGGGATACCTTGAGATAGACGAAGTCTCCGATCTCGAAGGTCATCTCCCGGCGTCTCTTGTCGGCGTAGCTCTTCTGTCTTGATTGCGCCGTCTTGAGGTACTCGCGGATCTTGTGTACTTTCTCTTCGGCTTCACGAAGAACATCAGGTCCAAAGACTTGGCTTTCTCCGACTTCCGACCAATTCAGAGGGGTACGGCATTTCCTTCCGTACAAGGCTTCAAAGGGGGCCATCTGTAAGCTGGCTTGGTAGCTGTTGTTGTAAGAGAATTATGCATAAGGCAAGCAGTCTTCCCACTTGGATCCATATTCCAGTACACATGCTCTCAGCATGTCCTCCAATATCTGGTTGACTCTTTCCGTCTGTCCATCGGTCTGAGGGTGATAGGCGGTGCTGAAATTCAGACGGGTTCCTAGTCCTTCATGCACTTTCTGCCAGAATCTTGAGGTGAATTGTGATCCTCTATCTGACACTATCGACTTCGGGGTTCCGTGCAGGGCGACAATTCTGGAGATGTACAGTTCAGCTAACTTTGGGCCTTGGTATGTGGTCTTGACGGCGATGAAGTGAGCTACCTTGGTCAGTCTATCGGCAACTACCCATATAGAATCATTGCCTTTGCTGGATTTGGGCAAACCTGTGATGAAGTCCATTCCTACGGAGTCCCACTTCCATTCTGGAATCTGCAGTGGCTGTAGTAGTCCTGCAGGTCGCTGATGTTCCGCCTTGACTCTCTGACAGATATCACACTTGGCGATGTAGCTTCCGATCTCTCTCTTCATTCCATGCCACCAGAATTGCTCCTTCAGGTCTTGATACATCTTGGTACCTCCGGGGTGGATTGAATAAAGGGTGTCATGGGCTTCTTTCAGGATGACTTGCTTCAGTTCAAAATCTGCTCGCACACATAGGCGTCCTTTGTACCAAAGAACTCCGGCTTCATCTACGGTGAATCCTGGTGCTTTCCCTGCAGCTATCTGTTTCTTGATTCCGTCGATGCTAGCGTTTCCTTTCTGGGCTTCCTTAATCTGGCTGATCAAGGTGGGTTGAAGTTCTATGCTGGCTAGGAATCCTTCACTAACAAGTTCAAGTCTAAACTGTTCAAACTCTTGAAACAGGCTGGGTTGCTCGATTGCGATCATCGAGTTCAACTGACACGGCAGTCGACTCAAAGCATCCTCTACCACATTGGCCTTGCCGGGGTGGTAGTGAATCTCCATGTCGTAATCCTTGATCAATTCGATCCATCGGCGTTGTCTCATATTCAGCTCCTTCTGGGTGAAGATATATTTCAGGCTCTTGTGGTCGGAGTAGATCTCGCATCGATTACCCATGAGGTAATGACGCCAAACCTTCAAGGCTAGGACAACGGCTGCAAGTTCGAGGTCATGGGTTGGATAATTCTGCTCATGTTGCTTCAACTGTCTTGAAAGGTAGGATATGACTTTGCCTTCTTGCATAAGCACAGATCCGAGACCAATCTTGGAGGCATCGCAATAGACGTCAAAGGGCTTGGTGATGTCCGGCATGATCAAGATTGGGGCTGAGGTCAGTCTACTCTTGAGCTGTTGAAAGCTCTCTTCACATTATACAGTCCACTCGAACTTCTTGTCCTTCTTCAACAGTTGAGTCATTGGTCGAGTGATGCTCGAAAAGCCTTCTACAAATCTGCGGTAATATCCGGCTAATCCAAGAAAAGCGCGGACCTCGGTTTGGGTGGTTGGGGCTTGCCATTCCATAACAGTTTTGATCTTGGCGGGATCTACGGCAATACCTCATGCAGACAAGATGTGTCCCAGGAATCCTACTTCCTTCAGCCAAAACTCACATTTGCTGAACTTGGCATACAACTGGTGGTGTCTAAGGGTTTCTAGGACAGTCTCCAAATGATGTTCATGTTCCTCTTGGGACTTGGAGTAAATCAGAATGTCGTCGATGAAGACAACGATAAACTTGTCCAGAAAGTTCATGAAGATCTTATTCATGAGGTTCATGAAGTAAGCGGGGGCATTGGTTAATCCAAACGACATGACGTTGTACTCATACAACCCATATCTGGTGGTGAAGGCAGTCTTGGGAATATCGGTGGCTCGAATCTTCAGCTGATGATAAACAGTTCTAAGGTCTATCTTGGAGAAAACTTTGGCTCCGGTTAACTGATCAAACAAGTCTTCTATCTTGGGTAGGGGGTATTTGTTCTTGATGGTGACATCGTTAAGCTTACGGTAGTCCGTACATAAACGAGTGGCACCATCCTTCTTGTCCACAAACAAAACAGGTGATCTCCAGGGTGATGCACTAGGTCGAATCAGACCTTTGGCTAACATGTCATCTATCTGCTTCTTCAGCTCCACAAGCTCTGTTGGGTTCATGCTATAGGCTCTCTGCGCTATAGGTCCAGTTCCGGGAATTAACTCGATGATGAACTCGATATCCCGATCCGGGGGCATACCGGGTAGATCATCCGGAAACACATCAGGGTATCGACAAACGACCCTGATTTGATCCAGAGTTGGCTTGGCTACACTTTGGTTGCAGGTGAATTTTCTGGGTAGTCTTTCAGAGACATGTTCTACTAGGATACCGGTGCTGCTAGTCATGGTGATGGCTTTCTTGGCACAGTCTATCAACCCATGGTGTTTTGACATCCAGTCCATTCCTAGTACTACTTCCAAACCTTTGGTTCCCAGAATGATGAGATTGGCATAGAAATCTACTTCATGTATTCTGATGGGTACATTTTTGCAAAATTTTCTGGCTTTGGTGGTTGATCCGGGAATTTGAACTATCATAACATGCTTCAAACTGATAGGTTGTATTTTACTTGTTGATGCAAAGTCTTCGGTGACAAAAGAATGAGATGCTCCGGAATCAAACAACACTCGGCAGGGATGTGGTTGACAGAAAACATACCCAGTACAACATCTGGTGCTTCCTGGGCTTCTTCGGCGTTCATGTGGTAGAGACGGCCGTTGCAGTTGTTGGGGTTGTTGGGGGCGAACTTCTTGCCGGTGGAGACACGGCGTTGCTGTTGAGCAGGTGCAGCGGTGTTTCCTGCGAGCTTGGCGAGCCTCTTGGGACACTCGTTGGAGTAGTGCCCCACTACACCACACTCATAGCAAGTGATGGTGGACTTGTCCTTGGGGGCGACGGGGATGGCGTTGCTCCCAGTCCTTGGAGCGGTGTTGGTGTTGTTGTTGTTGGTGTTGGGGGCTCTGGGCGGAGCGCGGTTGTAGTAGTAGTAGTAGTAGTAGTAGTAGTAGTTGTTGTTGTTGTTGTTGTTGTTGTTGTTGTTGTTGTAGTTGTTGTTGTAGTTGTTGTTGTTGTTGTGGCCTCCTTGTCTGGAGTTTCCTCCACTCCGGTTGGCGAGTTCTGCATAGGGGGCTTGTTGTTGTTTCTCGGAGTGAAACCTCCGCTTGAGCTGGGGCGATACTTCGGGGCGTTGCTAGGCCCACTCTGGTGCATCATGCGGCGTTTGCGGTTCTCATTGGCTTGGTTCAGCTTGCCCTCCATCTGGATGGCGGAATCCACTAAGGCTTCAAGGTCGGCGAAGGGGATGTTGACGAGGACAGTCTGCATCTCATCATGCAGTCCGTTCAGGAATCTCTCCTACCTCTTCTCGGTGGTGTCGGTCTCGTCGGGGGCGTACCTTGACAGTGTAAGGAACCTGTCGCGGTATTCTACCACCATCATGCGACCTTGCTTCAGTTCACGGAACTCATCCCTCATCTTCTTGATAAGGCCCGGGGGTACATGGTACTTGCTGAACTTGAGCTTGAAGTCTGCCCAAGTCATGAACTGACCTCCTTTCATGGCACGGGTGCTAGTCCACCAGGCTCGGGCTGGTCCGGCGAGATAGTGGGTTGCAAACAAAACCATCTCATTGGCTTCCACTCCAGCTACTTCCAACTTATTTTCCATAGTCTGGAGCCAGTCGTCGGCGTCGAGGGGTTCTTCAGTCTTGCTAAACACCGGAGGATTGGTGTTCTGAAAGTTCTTGAGCTTGGAACCGGGGTGGTCATGATTTACATGGCCTTGGTTTGCAAGGTTTTGCAGTGCTGCGATGTTGGCTTGGCGTTCAGCTCTTTCAGTCTCCCTGTCGGCGAGTAGGGTTTGCAGCAGTTGCATCATGGCATCGTTGTTGTTGCGATTGGGAGGGGCCATCTGAACATATAGAAGATCATGAGATAAGAGGGAAATTTCTATGGTTTATTTTGAGTCAGTTCATAAAGTTTGAAACTTGAAGTCTTTTCATGACAAACACAACATTCATTCATTCATTCATTCAACACACATTACAAACTAACACTTAACACTTCCCATGGTTTTAAGAACCATTCATCATGCTACGATACAAAGGACGGGATACAACTCACACCTACATAAGTGCTCAAGTGCAACTACTCCTCATCATCGACGTCGATGGGGACGAAGTCGTCAGGTCCTGCCTCCAGAAACTCGTAGTCCTCCTCCTCGGTGAACTCGTCCTCCTCAAAGTCGTCGTCGCTCAGGAAGGCTCCTCCTCCTTGAAGGTCGATACCTCCATCGTCTTCCTCCATCTCTCTCAGCTGGTCCTCCTGGGCCTTGACAGTGGCCTCAAGAGATGCTATCTTGGCGCGAAGGCGCACAATAGTAGCGTCCTTCTTGGCACGCTGCAGGCGGAGCTTCTTGCGGTCCTGGACAAGCATCTTGATGGCATCGGCATGAGTTGCCAATGCAAGGTGAGTCTGGTTGGCGTACGCATGGGCGTTGTCCAGATCCTGCTGAGTGTGGTACAGCATGAAATCCAGATGCTCAGCGTGGTGCCTCAACTCAGGGTGAGACTGCAGCTCCATGGGTACTCCTGCGGCATCACGCCTCACAAGGTGAGCATAGCGAGACGCAAGTAGGCGCACCACGTTCTGTCCACAGAGACGCGCAAGTGCCTCCTGAAGGGCACGTGCGAGTCCGTCGAGCCAGTTGCTCTCGCGGAAGGAGAAGAGGATCCTCTCCGAGGTGGGAGGCTCCATCTTGCCCCTCAAGTCAGCGGTGATAATCCACTGCAACTCCCCTCCAGCCTGGTCGTCCACCTGAATCCCATGGAACTCGGGGTGTGGGCGTCCGAGAAAGTCCGAGACGGCGTTGAGGTCGTGCTCAAAGATCAGACTCCCGCCGTTCCCAAGCTGGTAAAACTTGGCGTTGATGGGTTCATTCGGCTCCATCTGAAAGGGAAATAGATGAATAAGTTAGAGAGTGAACAAGTGTGGCAAAATTTTAAGTAGATTTAAACAAGAAAGAGCATGATTCATCAATTTTTGAAAGGATCTCAAAGACAAGAGTGTGAGTAAATTTTCATAAATATTCTCTTCATTTGATTTCAAAGTTAAGTTTTTCTGAACGTCCATTCTAACTAGGGTCTTCTAAGGTCAAACAATGGCTCGATACCAACTTGTCAACACCCGGATTTTTAAGTCCAGATGCCTATTATGTCATTCATCGCAATCCCAGGAATATTGTTGTTGCGAGGCATAATAGTTGAATATCATAGTCATCATTCATTACAAACCATATTATCTTACAACTTGAATCACATGATCCATATTACACAAATAGTTGATCTATTGATCGACGAACAAACACAAGTTCATAGCGGAAGCGTAAGATAAAAGGACTCTCTAGTCCACAGGCCAACGCTTGACGTCGGAAGACTCCTAGTTGTCATAGGCGTCCTGCTGGTCATCTCCTTGGTAGTTCTGTTCATCTTCATACTCTGGCCATTTGAATAGCCAGGGACAAAGCCGTGAGTACTTCAAGTACTCGCAAACTAATACTAGTGTAAGTACTAGACAATTCTAGCAAGGGGTGCTAAGCTCTAGTTTATTTGCATAAAGCCAATTTTAGTTCACAAGTATTTGAGAAAGACCTATTCATGTGCTAGACTAACTCAAGTGGGAACATTAGTGTCATTCCCACAACATTGTTGTGATTCAAAGTCAAGTCACCAATTCACCATTCATTTCACCATCATTTTCAAAAGTTTGACATCGGACACTGTATGGCCTTTCCAACCGTCCGTAACCGTGGACACGGCTATTCGAATAGGTTTACACTCTGCAGAGGTTGCACACTTGTGCCACAACATTTGATTTCATCCGTCGGGATTACCCCGAATCATCGTAACACGATACGCGGATCATCAACCATAACCTTTCACTTACAAATCCTAGTATGAGCACCTCTCCCCATGAGCTTGGCCTCCTAGTGAAGACCAACTGTCAACCTGGGAACTGCACAGGGCTTGGCCGTACAATTTACCTCAATTCACATCATTCATCAACAACGGAGGCAGCCTCGGCATAACCCCTATGATGTGTGTTCAGAGGGAACCCATACTAAGATGCATAAACTTCCAGTTAAGCCCTACCCATAATCAGGTATTGTGGGGGTACTCAATATTGGAAAGGTATCGCATTCAAACCAATATCAGTTTTATATCAAAAATCACCATCTTCTCTTGGTCATATTCACCTTCAAAAAATCGTTCAATGGAATGACTTCATCATTCCAAGGTTTCAAATTCATTTCAAAGTCACATGTTCCCATCTAGAGTAGTCAAGTTTTAATATTTAGCACTAGCACTAATCATGAGGGGTGCTAAACTTGCTTGGCTAGCTTGAGACTAACTTTGCTACTCTAGTAACCTTCTTTAACTTAGACCAAAGTTAACTATAAAAGCAACTCTTTGAAATAACAAGTAAAAACTTGTAAGGTAGAAACTTGGGGTAGGCTTATGGTAAGAAAGGTAAGAATCATGGTGCCTTGCCCCAAGGGGCTTTGCACTTTGCAAGAATATTAGCTTGCCTTGGTAGTTCTCAAAGTTCTCCTCTTCCTCCTCTTGGTAGCAACCTTCTTCTTCCGGGTATTCTCCGGTGCTAGCGTCTAAATTTAAATACGAGTATAATTACTCACTAATTCAATGGCTATTCCAAACATCACATAAATTCACACAAACTATTATAAGCACACAATTAATTCAATTAGGGTGCATTGGTTGTGTTGCTTGAGGAAAAATAATTTCCTCTCATTACATATGTAAATGATAGTTTCCATATGGTTCTTGAGAAATAATTTCCTCTCATTGAAATCTTCTTAAGATTTAATTTCTCAAACAATCATACATGAATTTATATTGACCTAAGTCAACCATTCATTATCATCATTTGAGAAAATGATTTAAATGAGGTAGACCACCTCATACCATTTAATAATTCTACAAATGATTTAAATATCCAAGTATTTCATATAAGAGTGTTTGACCAGGGGTTCAAACATCACATGAATTCACTTGGGACATGATTTAAATGAAGTGAAATACTTCATATGATTTGCATAATAGTTTTGGACAATATCACTTAAGTAAACTAGCCATATTGTCCATTATTTAAACTAGGGCATGATCATGCAAAGTGACCACACCATTTTCTTGCATAAACAATTAGTGTAAGTCAAATGTGAGCTATTGGAGTTGGAATTAACTGAATATCTATTTTGGTTGATTTTTAAGATTTAATTGAATGTGCAAAAGTCCCTGGCTTGTTCTTTTTGTCACATTATTTCTACAACAGATCTCAAGGTGAGACCAGTGGCATGTTGTAGAACTTTTCCATAGCTTTCCAACAATATGCAGTTTGCTAAATTTGGCCAAGCCAAACAAATTCTATGGATTTTCAAAGTGGGAGCCAGTATTGAATTTGAATTGAATTGATTTAAACTATTTTTGAATTAAAGGGCCGGCGGGAAACGAAACTGGGCCGAATCAGTTTGAAAAAGAGAGAAACGGCCCAGCAACGCATCTCGTGCGAGTGGGCCACCTGACAGAGTGGGGGCCACTCGTCAGCGACTCTTAAAAGCCGAATCGGTATGGATCAAAGGGGAGCGTCGGATTAGAGTGGGATCGGACGGTGCCAGGGCATCGTCTTCTCCGGCGAGAGGGGTTGCTGGTGCGGCGAGCCTAGGGGGTCGGAGAGCTAACCGTAGGTCCGGCGAGCGGCGGCGGTGGTCGAGGCGAGGTTGTCGATGAAGGGGAAGCAGCCTGTAGCAGTGGCGTCGCTCGAGGAGGCTCCAGTCGACGGCGATTGCACCAGGGCTTCCGCGGCTCCGATCGCTCGATTGAGCTTGCTCCGGCGACGATTGGGTGAGTGGAGTGGTGGTGGAGAGTCAGGGATGGGAGGAGAGGGTGATGGTGTGCCTGGATTGCTCAGGAGAATGCTCTATTTATAGAGAACCTCGGGTGCTGCGGGGCAGTGGCAAGGTCGACACGCTCGCGGCAATTCCGACGAGTGTTGGGGCTAGGCGAGGGTGCAACAGGGTTCTCCTCGTTCAGGCGAAGCTAGAGGTGGCGACAGCTTGGTCGGGCGGCGTCTGGAGCTCTCGCATTCCTTCCGTGTCTGCGGGCGGCGTTCGCGGGATCTGCTTCGTCGTCTCCGGCAGCGGCGGTCCTTGGGCTGGTCGAGAGCGTGTCTGGCTGGGTTGAGGTGTCACGGCGGTGCTCGACGAGTCGCTGGAGGGGCCAGGGGCTGCGCGTGCTGGTGGGGTGGCGCGTGGCCAGTACGCGCCCACGGCGTGCATGGTCGCGACGCGAGCGGTATGCTGGCGCGTTTCGGGCGCGCGTCCTCCGGCGTGGCTATGGCATCTACCTTGCTGCTGTCGGTGCTAGACGGTGTAGATGAGAGAGGTGGCGAGCTAGGGCAAGGTGGCCAGGGTGGTGAGTGAAGGGGAGAAGAAGGAGAGGAACATGGCCGGCATGGTGGCAACCTGGCCATCTTTTGGTCTCCCTAGGGTTGCTCTTAGGGGTGCTGTGCTGCACTGAGTGAGAGAGGGAGCCAGGGGACCAAGTAGGGTAGTTTGGGGCATGTTAGGGTGGTGTAGAACACTATTTGAAATAGTGTTGAATTGTTCCCTATTTGAAAATTGCAAATTTGGTTCAAATTCAAATGAGTTCAAAAGGTGGCAATATTTGGAAAATTTGTATTTGGTTGAGTTGTAAATGACCAGAGAGAATGAGAGGTGGTGGTGGAATTTAGGAAATCAAAGAATTGCCAAATTGGCTAAGTGTGAGATTGTTCCACTTAACAAAAAGTTCCAACTTTGCATGAGCATAGAATTTTATACAAAGTGAATTTGGCATGGTGGTCTTTACCAATGTTGTTCACCTTGATGTGCTCTTGGATGACATGCAAAGAATTGGGAAAGTTTAGTTTGAAAAACTTGAATTGCAGAGGCTCAAAGTAGTGACCAGAATGTAATTGGCAGAATTGACCATAATCACATGTGATCACAATTTGAGTTTGAATTTGATTTGATTTGTGTTTCTTTGATTCCAAAAGTTGTAATAAGTGTTTGGTAACATAATTCAACTAATGGTGAAGACCAAAATGGTCTAGGGTAAAAATTTATAGAAATGGCATAAGCCATATGTGAGGGTTTTAGGGTTTTAAACTTATTTGATTTCTTTCTCTTTTTGATTTATTTGGTTGGTGATCTTCACATGATCCCATTAGGGTTTTAGGGGCTTAACATATAAACAATATCACAATCATCATGGCATATCACTCAAATGCACAAGTCCTATGCATGGCACTATATGCAAAATAAAAGTTTTTGTTGGTTTGAAATTTTGATATCTGGAATTCTTCTTCTCTCTTTTATTGAAATTTGGGATGTTACAATATCTCACAATCTGCACAACAACCACCGAGCGGCGGAGGAGATTCTCGAGGCGCCCTGCGGCGAGGTGGAGGAGCGCCCAGCTGCAAGTCTAGATCTAGTTCAGGGCTTTTTTCTCTAGGTCTATTTTGGTACTTTGATCTCACTAATTATTTTATGGTTTTATGATTAGCTCAACATAGTACCACGGTGGATCTATGATCCAGAGTGGAACGACATCGTTCTACGTTATGCCACTACAAGAGAATTGGCATGTAGAGACACCATTTTGGTCCAGTAGAGACACTTAAATTGTTCTTACGTAGTTATAGAGGCACTTTCCATATTATCTCAAAACTGTCACTACGGCGGGTGTCTCTTCGTGGTAAGGACAATAGTAATAATATCTTTACATTTTAGAAGACATAAAAGAGGCATTATATTGTGTCTCTAGAGTAAATAAATGTAAAAAAAACCATGTGAAAAGCAATACTCAAACTCATGACCTCACTGATTAAGTCTTATTTCATTAACCATATCACCCTTTCACAAGTATATGCTGATACTTGCAACAAATTTCTAATTAGTATTACCCACCATGACCCAAACATAGAACAAATATCTCTAGAGAATAAGCAAAATGCCTCAAACATTGCATGAAGATAAAAATTAAAGATATACAACGAAGTGTCTCACGGATTGCCTCTTGAGAACTTATATGTGACACTTTGGAGTGTCTCATAACGTGTCTGTAGAATGAAAATTGCAACCCCTTACAGAAATATCTCAACTAACGTCCCTACATATGAGACTATTGATGGGTTCGTTGCATGTAAGACAAAAAATTTCTACCGTGAACATGAACAAAAACCAAGATCCAATCTAGGAAGAAGCAAGATCTAATCTACCAAGATCGAAGCAACGAGATGTATGTGAGACTAACCCTCGAAGATTTCAAAGCCTACGAGATTAGATCTCGTTGTTGATGTAGTCGATCATCCCGTGCTGCAATCCGGCAGCACTTCCATACTCGGTCGTGCGTACGGTGTCGGTGAAGCCCGTCCTCTCCCCGTTCTAGCGGGCAGAGGAGGTGTGGTAGATCCCCTCGGAATCCCAGCAGCACGACGGCGTGGTGGTGGTAGTGGAGGAGAAAAGCTGCAGGGCTTCTCCGAAGCCGGAGCAGACTTGCGGTGGACGGAGAGGGGCGGCCAGAGGTGCAAGGGTGAAGGAGGGCTGCGCCCCTACCCCCTCCCCTCTTTATATAGGGGGGGGGGGTGCGGCCAGGGTTGCGTTGGCCCCTCCTCCAAGCCTATGGCCAGCGGCCAAGAGAGGGAAGGGGGGAAACTTAACCCCCCAAGTTGATCCCCCCTAGGGTTTTGGGAAACCCTAAAGGGTGGCCGGCCTGGGCCTTTGGGGCTTGGTGCGCCTGATCCATTAGGGCAAGGCAGCACCCCTCCGGCCCATGTTGCCCCCTAGGTCGTGGGCCCCATGGTGGAACCCTCTGGAACCTTCTAGAACCTTCCCGGTCTTCCACCGGAAAAATCCCGAACTTTTCCGAAACCTAGAAATCAACTTCCCTTATATGAATCTTATTCTCCGGACCATTCCGGACCTCCTCGTGATGTCCTGGATCCCATCCGAGACTCCGAACAAACTTCGGTCTCCATCTCATATTCTGAATCTACTTATGCGACATCGAACCTTAAGCACGTCACCCTACGGTTCGTGAACTATGCAGACATGGTCGAGAGTCCTCTCCGACCAATAACCAATAGCGGGACCTGGAGATCCATAATGGCTCCCACACATTCAGCGATAACTTAGTGATCGATTGAACTATTTACATACGATACCGATTCCCTTTGTCACGCGATACTTTACTTGTCCGAGGTTCGATCATCGGTATCTCCATACCTAGTTCAACCTCGTTTCCGACAAGTACTCTTTTCGTACCGTGGTATGTCATATCTTGTGACCTATCACATGCTTGCAAGCTAATTATACGACATTCCACCGAGAGGGCCGAGAGTATATCTATCCCTCATCGGGATGGACAAATCCCACTCTTGATCCATATGCCTCGACTCGCACTTTCCGAATACTTAATCCCATCTTTATAACCACCCATTTATGCAATGGCATTTGATGTAATCAAAGCATCCTTTCGATGTAAGTGATTTACATTATCTCATGGTCGAAGGACTAGGTAACTATGTATCGAAAACTTATAGCAAGTTGAACTTAATGACTTGATCTCATGCTACGCTTATTTGGGTGTGTGTCCATTATATCATTCATCCAATTACATAACCTTGTTATTAACAACATCCAATGTTCATGATCACGAAACCATGATCATCTATTAATCAACAAGCTAGTTATACAAGAGGCTTACTAAGGACTCCTTGTTGTTTACATAACACACATGTATCAATGTTTCGGTTAATACAATTATAGCATGGTATGCAAACATTTATCATAAACACAAAGATATAATAATAACCATTTTTATTATTGCCTCTTGGGCATATCTCCAACAACTATTTCTAAAGTGTCTCAAAAAGTGCCACTACAACATGCAAAGTTTCTTAATGCAATTTTTAAGAGGCAAAGTAGGAAGTGTCTCTACTAAAATGTCTCTATTGAAGGTTTTTCTTGTAGTGTGGACAAGATAAAAAAATGTTTCTGCGATTGATTCTCTCTCGCGGACTCGTCGCATTCCAAGGCAAGGACAAAGGCCGCTGATTCTACGGTTGCAACTACGAAAACCCCACGGTGCCCTTACAAAATCTTGAGATAAAACACAATCGAGGAAACTACATCATGCTTTTCTTGTACTATGGGAGTGATCCCTCGATGAAGAAGGGAGTGATTTATCCAATGAGGAGGAGATGGTGGAGGAAGCAAGGAGTGAAGCCAAACAAGAAATTGCCTCTTCGGTGATAACATTCATGATGTTTCCCTGAGTGTGTCGCAATCGCTAAAGCCGGTTAGGGTTAACCTAGATGGATCATTTGTTGGTATTATTGATTAGTAATGAGAATGTATGGTGAGTAGTAGTATCTTAGTCAAAACCATGTTTTTTTTCCGACCCATATTACTTGACGTAGATTTAGTAGAACTTTGTACTAAATTTGTTAGTCCCGACCATGTGAAGAGACAATTTTTATTTTTCATCTAAAAACTTGACCCACTTCTTATATGTCCTATAAAACAAATTGTTACCTAATAACCCCCAAGTGCAGGGGATCACCACATTACAATTCGATAAGTATTTGAGTGTCAAACCGACGAGGAGCTGAAGGTAAACTATCTATTCTCTAAAGTCTTATAACCCACTTATATGGCCTTCTATGCAAAGCTAGGAGATATGGTGTGTGTGTAGAGCTTTTTACTAGAAACAATAAGTGCTGAAATTAAAATGCAAAAAGTAAAATGCAAGACAAGTGCAATAAAGTAAAATGTAATGAGATGAAGTGAAGTGAAGTGGACTAAATCAAGAGAGAAGTGTTCATGCAAATTGCTATTTCATTTGTGTGTTTGTCACAATTAGTGAAGCTCATTATAGTATTTTTGGTGTTTCTTCTAGGGAGGAGCCATAGATAGGTGTAGCCATTGATATGAGAAAATGCATCCCTAGTGATTTATCCTAAGGCCATCGGAATGTGTGACCAAAGGAAATATTAAGACATGCATCTAAGAATGTCCAACCACCGCTATAAGTTTAAAGGTCCCCATAATTGGACTCCCCGCTAACATGCATCCAAGAATCGGGACAAGGTTTCTGCCGCTCCCGATATCTCTCATCCTATAAACATGCAACAGTGATAACCTTATGCATCCCCTTTACATATGTGTGCACTTGATGGTGGTTGATGGGCTTGATGGATTGTCTTGATTACTCCCCGGCAACAGCGCCAGAAAATCTCTTGATGACGTTGGGACTCCAAGTGCAGAGTGTTGCGTAAGCGAAGTATTTTCCCCACAAGGATGACTCGAGGGTTTATATCAAACTCTCGGGGAACTGGATAGAAGAATATTATCTTCTCTATTCTTCAAGCAATCCTGCAAGTAAAATAAATGCCTTGTGTCCCTAACTCCACCGTGTGGTTGTCAAGCATAAGGTTTCGCGTAAGTAAATACCACAAGTAGTAATAAAACAAGTAGAAACTAAACTAGATGAAATAACTAAGTAAAAATAGTAAAGAGATTGATTGTTTTTAGTGTTTTGGATGCAAATGAGAAGAGTAAATATTTTTGGATTTTTGGATTAAAATAGTGCAAAAATATAAAACAATGTAAAAGCAATATAAAGGTGTTTCTTATGATAAAAATGGACTGGGGTTCATGGTTCACTTGACTATTCTCTCACAAAGTTGTGGTGGACAAAACGCAATTCATCAATGAGATATGAAGGTACACATAATATTATATGTAAGATCAGAATTAATGTTGGCATCACGTCCTAACATAGAGATGATGCAACACATCTCTTATGCTCCACAAGAAAGAAACTTCATCAATCTTGTATTAATAATTAGCAGAGCATATCAATAAGTACTTTGACATGAAATTTGAATATCAAACATGCTACCTTGAAAAAAAAGATCATCATTGTTGTCACATGATGAACATAGCACATGCATTCACTTAATACCTAGTGAGGTAGCAAAACAAAGGCAAAACCATAATAGATCATGAACATATTGTCACTATCCAATCACTAAAACCTCGCTACTCCATCTAACACACACATCACCCCACACACGCTCTTGCATAGATGTTGGATCAGAACATAAATTTAAGAACAAAGTACATAATTCATGACCCACAAGTATAGGGGATCGCAAAAGTTTTCGAGGGAAGTAAAACCTAAATTTATTGATTCGACACAAGGGGTGCCAAAGAATATTTATAAGATTTAGCAGATGAGTTGTCAATTCAGCTGCACCTGGAAATAGACTTGCTCGCAATAGTTTATCAGTAGTAACAGTTTTATAGCAGTAGTAGTAGTGAAGTAACAACAGTAATGGAATAAAAATAGCAATAGCAATGATTGCAGTAGACATCAGGATTAAAATACTGCAAGCATAGGGATGGATGAATGGGCGCTGCATGGATAAGACAATTCATTTAATAATCAAGACGTAGGCATTTGCAGGTAACAATGATAAAAGCATCCAAGTACTAAGTAACCATAGGCGTGTGTTCCTATTTTTTCGTACGTGCTCGCAAGGAGAAACTTGCACGACATCTTTTGTCCTACCAGCCCGTTTGCAGCAGGACCTCAAGGGAATCTACTGGTAATTAAGGTACTCCTTTTAATAGAGCACCGGAGCAAAGCATTAATACTCCGTGAACACACGTGATCCTCACATCATAGCCATCCCCTTTGGTTATCCCAATTTCTGTTGGGGCCTCGGGTTCCGGACAACGATATGTGTATACAACTTGCAGGTAAGATAAAAAACAATAATTATCCTCATGAATCAATAACATGTTCAGATCTGAGATCATGGCACTCAGGCCAAAAGTGACAAGCAGTAAGCACAAGAAGTTGCAACAATGTCAAAAATACTAACAACGGATACTAGGCACTATGCCACTAACAATCTTATAGCTATTACATGAATGATCTCATCCAATCCCTACCATCCCCTACAGCCTATAGCAGGGGAATTACTCACACATGGATGGGGGAATCATGGATGGTTGATGGAGAGGCGTCAGTGATGATGACGGCGATGATCTCCTTCGATTCCCCGTCCCGGCAGGGTGCCAGAACGGAGTTTCTGGTTCCCGGATTGGGCTTTCTGGTGGCGGAGGAGCAGCGGAACTCTTTCTGGAAAAACGTTGAACCCCCCTCTGTTTATAGGTCAGGAGCTTTTATATAGTCAGGAGGAGAGGTCGAGGGGGTGCTCGAGGCAGCCACACCACCCCTAGGCGTGGCCAGGGTTGGCCCGCGCCTAGGCCTGGTGTGGCCCCTTCGTGGCTCTTCTCCGTCTCGTCTCCTGCTCCGTGAGTCTTCGGGTAAAATAGGGACTTTGCGTTATTTTCCGGGAATTTTCCTGAAAGTTGGATTTCTACACAAAAACGAGACACCAGAGCAATTCTGCTGAAAACAACATTAGTCCGTGTTAGTTGTATTCAAAATACACAAATAAGAGGGAAAACAATATCAAAACTGTTCGGGAAAGTAGATATGTTTTGGACGTATCAATACTATGCATCTATCAATACATCTCACAATATAATAAGATTAGATCTCATAAAACAATATCATAGAACAAGGATCCACCACATAGGTATTACAAATATGGCCATAATCATGATAGGCAGCTCATATGACACTAAGAACTGTGAAGAACGTGAGAGAAATAGATCAAGCTACTGCCACAAACCCGTGGTCCAGAGGTGGACTACTCCCTCTTGATCATGGTGATGATAATGAAGACATTGGAGAAGGTGGACATCCCTCCAGCGGTGATCCCGGCGGAGTTTCCCCCTCCAGTCTTCTCTGCAGTAGCCTCCGTTTTGGTGTTTCTGTCTTTCTACAGCGCTCTCCTCCCGAGAACTCTTTGGGGCCATATATATAGTGGTTTTTAGGGAAAAATACATCGGTTCGTGAAAGAATTAGAGCAAACAGACGATTGACGCTCGAACAGAGGTGGGCGGCATGGTCAGACTCTTAGGCCGCGCCACCTATGCTCGTTTGGCCCTCGGACCTCTCCAGGTATGCTTCCAGGGTCCACACTTTTTCTCCCGATGGAAAAAATGATGCTCCGAAAATCCCAGATCAAATTGAATCCGTATAGGTCTGTGGAAGTGAAAAATACGCGAAACATGGTTTTCCTGTTCTACAGGGTTATAAACCGTATTAAGGAGATCATTGATAAATCCCCATAAATCAATGTAAAACATGTTATTATCATCATATATGTTGCAAATATGTGTGAATTCAATATGATAAAGGATAAAGTTCATGTATGCATTTTACATGCATCAGCACTCATATATCAATACAAAATATCATCATAGAAGATAACAAATACTTGTATGCAAACAACAACAAACTATATAAAAATTTCCAGGAATGATTCACTACTCAAACATCAACATAGAGATACAATAGATCATGGGAAACAATATATTGCATCATATATCATGTTTTCCAAGAGATTACAAAGGGGGATGATGAAGAGTTGCTGTAGATGTTGATGAAGATGATGAAGATGATGAAGATGGTGCCGATGCCTTCATCGGAGGGGGTGGAGTCCACCGGAGGCGATTACGGCAGCGTTTCCCCCCTTCGATCTCCGTTGGCGGCAGCCTGCTGACTCTCTGTTTCTGTATTTTTGATCTACGCCGCCGTAGCCTTGATGAAACCCCCAGGGTCGTATATATATTAGTTTTTAGGGCAAAACAAGTCGGTTCACTTGCTAAAAAAAGTCAAGCAATTGGTGAAATATCTCTCTAGCCTTGCCACTAATGATTACAAGGATGTTCAAATAATTGGTTTATATTGTGTGATACAGGAAATCACATTTTTATGGTAAAATCGGATGCAAAAAAAGGAAGAATCATGAGTTTCCCATAATCACAAGTCAAGTAGGGTCGAAGAAATCAATCCAGTGGTGTTAACGAGCAATGGTATAGGTGGGGTCGCCTGTACCGCCCGCCCGTACCATACGACACCGACTACGCCGGTCAAACCAAGCAACTTTCGTAAAGGCGTAAAGGCGCATATATATATATTCCGAATCTCCAGCTGCCGCACAGAGAGCCACCATTTTCAGATTGCATCAGAAACACACCGAGGAAGATCCACAGCTTCACCTCCACCATGTTTCATCATCCCTATCTCCATGCCATAGCCATAGCCATAGCCATAGCTTGTAATTGAGATCTTCTCGCTGTTGGTGACCTTGTAAGAATATTTGATATCAATCTAAGTAATTATACAATGTATTATTACATTGATCTTGTTATTATGCATGGGTAGTCCTCGCACGTTGTGGGTTGAGAATTAACCTTGCAACAATTATTTGCATCTAATACATGTGAATATTGTGTGGTGATTCTAGCAGAAGATTTATATTTTGTACCATTGTCTCTTACCTCAATCCGAGGACTTGACATGCATCCAAGATCCCGAGGATTGATCAAGGTTCGAGGTGAGATAAGTGGTAAACGGTGTCTACGCGCGAAATCCAGTGACAACAAGGGGAGTATAGTATGCAATTAGTGATCGAATTGGGAACAACAAAACATCACCATACTTAATTCTTTGGTATGTATGTTACTTAACAATCGCTAATAGCCCGGTGCTTCGTGGTATAACGGTTGGACCAAGAGACTATATGCTATGCTTGTGGCTCGATGCGGCCATAGTATTTACGGATGTGTTGCCCATAAATTCTATCATATTATATCATCTTCAGGTGAAACTTCAACCCTGGCCTATCTCCATCCATCAACACAACTCTAGATACATAGTTGACATGGGTATGCCTAATTGGGCCTACGGTTTGTGTCACCCTGGTGTGTATTGTAAAGAAGCCCGTGATGATGGAAGCTGAATCCCACAAGATGAAGCTTGTCGAATAAGGAAAGGCCTACAGAGCCGACATATTCTAGTTAGGCAAGTCGCATATGTAAACCTGGAAGTTCAGAGATGGTAAACCTAGGGGGGGTGAATAGGTTTCTACAAATTCTAATTCTTTCTTTGCAAGTTTAGGCTTAGCGGAATATAAAGTGAGCCTAATGCAAACTAGGTGAGGCAACATATATGATGAAACAAGATACTCAAGCACGAAGGCTATCACGCAAGTAAATAACACAAGTAAAGAGATCGGTTAACCGAGGCACACAGAGACAAAGATGTATTCCCGTGTTCCTTTCCTTTGCAAGAATGTACGTCACGTTTGGAGAGGTGTGGGTCCCATGAAGGAATTCCCAAACGCCACGAAGGCTCACCTTCTTCTCTGGAGCCTATCCCACGAAGGAATAGCTCACTCACTTGTGGTAGACTTTAAAGGTAGCCTCCAAACCCTCACAAACTTCTTCTTGGAACAAATCCACAACCCGGATGCTTCCGGGTGAGTCTAGCCACCTAGGGTTTCTCCAAAACACAAGAGCACCCAGCCAACACGATGAAATCAAGGGGGAATGAGATTTGGCTTGGTGGAATCGTAGATCAAGGCCTCCTCAAGCTTTTCCCCAAAGGGATTTGAGTTTGGTTGGAGGAGTGATGACCCACAAGTATAGGGGATCGCAACAGTCTTCGCGGGAAGTAAAACCCAATTTATTGATTCGACACAAGGGGAGACAAAGAATACTTGAAAGCCTTAACAGCGGAGTTGTCAATTCAGCTGCACTGGAAACGGACTTGCTCGCAAGAGTTTATCGGTAGTAACGAGCTTTATAGCAGATAGCAACGAGAGTAACAAAGACAACGGTAGTGATTATAGTAAACAGCAGGATTAAAATATCGTAGGCACGGGGATGGATGACGGGCGTTGCATGGATGAGAGAAACTCATGTAACAATCAAAGCAAGGCATTTGCGGATAATAATAAAACGGTATCCAAGTACTAATCAATCAATAGGCATGTGTTCCATATTTAGTCGTACGTGCTCGCAATGAGAAACTTGCACAACATCTTTTGTCCTACCAGCCGGTGGCAGCCGGGCCTCTAGGGAATCTACTGGAAATTAAGGCACTCCTTTTAATAGAGCACCGGAGCAAAGCATTAACACTCCGTGAACACATGTGATCCTCATATCACCGCCTTCCCCCTCGGTTGTCCCAATTTCGTCACTTTGGGGCCTTAGGTTCCGGACAGCAATACGTGTATACAACTTGCGGGTAAGATCATAAAGCAATGAATATCATAATGAATTGATAACATGTTCAGATCTGAGATCATGGCACTCGGGGCCTAGTGACAAGCATTAAGCATAACAAGTTGCAACAATATCATAAAAGTACCAATTACGGACACTAGGCACTATGCCCTAACAATCTTATGCTATTACATGACCAATCTCATCCAATCCCTACCATCCCCTTCAGCCTACAGCGGGGAATTACTCACACATGGATGGGGGAAACATGGCTGGTCGATGGAGAGGCGTCGGTGATGATGATGGCGATGATCTCCTCCAATTCCCCGTCCCGGCGGAGTGCCAGAACGGAGTTTCTAGTCCCGAGACGGAGTTTCGCGACGGTGGCGGCGTACTGGAAGGTTCCTGGCGATTTCCGACTTCTCTCCGTCCGTTTTTAGGTCGAAGGCAATAAGTAGTCCGAAGGAGGGCGTCGGGGGCAAGCCGAGGCCGCCACACACTAGGGCCGCGCGGGCCCCTCCTGGGCCGCGCCGGCCTAGTGTGTGGGGCCCTCGGGCCCCCACCTGGCTCGCCCTTCGGCTCCGCCAATATTCCGGGAAAATAGGACCTTCGCATAAATTCCGAGGATTTTCCCGAAAGTTGGATTTCTGCACAAAAACGAGACACCGGAACGGTTCTGCTGAAAACAACGTTAGTCCGTGTTAGTTGCATCCAAAATACACAAATTAGAGGCAAAACAATAGCAAAAGTGTTCGGGAAAGTAGATACGTTTTGGACGTATCAACTCCCCCAAGCTTAGCTTATTGCTTGTCCTCAAGCAATTCGGTTGACAACTGAGTGCGATAAAAGAACTTTCACGAACACATTTGTTCATATGATGTAAATATTCTCATGATATGGCAACTACTTAAGCAGTTCATAACAAGATACATGCAAATAAAATCATCTAATAGCTATGTCAATCATGGAAAAGGTACCAACAAATTAATAATGAGCATCATGAATCATGTCTATCAGCAGGATTGAAATGTTCATAGAATGATATGACAAAGTGGTATCTCGCTTGCCCGTAATTGTACAGCAAAACATAAATGCTTGGGCACCTTTGAAGTTCATGAGAAGACTGGAAATAGAGGTTATCAAAGATAAAAGCATCAAAGTTATACCACAATTAATCACATTTTGGGACAAGCATATTATACTAAGAATGACAGTTGTGCTCTCAACAAAGTGCTCAAAGAAAGGATGGAGACTCAATGTAAAAGTAAAAGATTGACCCTTCGCGAGAGGGAAGCAGGGATTAACATGTGCTAGAGCTTTTCATTTGTAAAACAGGAGTAAAAATATTTTGAGAGGTGTTTGTTGTTGTCAACGAATGATAGTGGATACTCTAACTACCTCGTCAACCAGACTTTCAAGAGCGGCTCCCATGAAGGACGTTATTTCTACCAGCAAGGTAAATCATCCCTCTTCTCTTTTGTTTACACACGTATTTTAGTTTCATTATGGATGACACTCCCCCCAACCTTTGCTTACACAAGCCATGGCTAACCGAATCCTCGGGTGCCTTCCAACAATCTCATACCATGGAGGAGTGTCTATTTGCAATTTAAGTTGCTTACTGATAAATCAGGGCAAAACATGTGAAAAGAATTATTAATGAAAGTTGATTAATTGGGGCTGGGAACCCCGTTGCCAGCTCTTTTTGCAAAATTATTGGATAAGCGGATGTGCCACTAGTCCATTATGAAAATCTGTCAAAACTAAATGACAAGATTGAAAGATAAACACCACATACTTCCTCATGAGCTATAAAACATTGACATAAATTGAGAAGCATTTTGAAGGTTTAAAGGTAGCACATGAGAATTTACTTGGAATGGTTTGAAATGACATGCATAGGTATTTATGGTGGACACTCTGGAATAACTTGGTTTTCATGTGTTTGGAAGCACGAGCAGCGTTCCTGCTCAGTACAAGTGAAGGCTAGCAATAGGCGGGAAGCGACAATCAAGAGAGCGATGACTCGTCATAATCATGCTTGCGACAAAAATAAATTAACGGAGGCATAAAAGTGATACATGAACTACGAGGTAAAGTAAATCATCGAGGCTTAATTGACAATTTGTTCGAGTCATATGCATGCGTGAGCATGTGCCAAGTTGATTCAAGAGAATTATTCGAGAGGAGGATACCACAATGTCATACCTATCTATGAATAAAGCAATGCAAGCAAATATTTATGACATGCTACTCATATTAATAAATTGGAGCTAATCATGAGAGAACATGAACTACTAGACTTTCTTAAATGACATATACCTCACATGAACCAACTAAGCATGCTCACATGGATGAGTATATGTACAAAAATGAAAACAAATAGAGTTCATACCAGCCTCTCACCACAATCAGATTATCGTATATCGTCATTATTGCCTTTTCACTTGTGTAGCTTGAATAATATGGAATGAAAACCACGCTCCAGCCACCAAAGACCATTGAACTCATAAAGAACTTTACAAACCCAAAGAAGAACAACAAATATTTTTGGTGTTTTCGAATTTGGAAACAAGAACAAAAAGGAAACAAGCAAACAAAGCAAAATCTTTTTGGGTTTTCTTATAGCAAACCAACGATAGCAAATAAGGCAAGATAAAATCAAGAAACTAAATTAAACAAGTGGTGAAGAGAAACAACAGAATTTTTTTTGGTCTTTTTGTGTTTTAGGAAAGAAACAAAGCAAGAACAAGAAAATGAAAACTAAAAGAAACACAGAAAAGCAAGATGGCAGAAATCTGCCAAAACTTGACAGCAGTATAGTAATCGATTTTAAAGAAATTCTTACGCTGCTCAGCTCGAAAAGTGTTCAACTAATGAAAGTTGGATAACAACCTGGGTAACATGCACAAAAATTGGCAGCTCAAAATAAAGTTCTGGCTGTGCGCACGATTTTTTTTAGTAAAAGTCCAGAATCTGTTTTCAGGCAGCTCTTCCCCAAATATCATCTCCCTCTCATTAGAAAACCACTCAAAGAAACTAAACAAGTATATATAAGTATCCAGCAACCATAATATGCAAAGAATGAGTGATGCCGGTATACATCCCCCCAAGCTTAGGCTTTTGGCCTAAGTGGAGATCAATCCCATGGTGCCAATGAAGTAGCACCTCCGTAGTATGACGAAGATGGATCATATTCCGGGTATGTGCTGGAAGAAGCACCCGGATACGTGACGGTGTAGTCGTAGGAGGGCTCGGCGTCCTCGGAGTCATGCTGCTAGTGGAAGCCTTGTATCTTCAATTGCTCATCCACCTCCTCCTTAGTGCGCGACCATGGTTTCCTGTCAATGCCGAACAAATGCGGCTGCGGCAAAAGGATTTCCCTCTCTTCCACTGTCGGCAAACAATATTCTATAGACAATCTTATCTAAACTAGAGTCGGTTGTAATAAATTGATGACTCTTCATAGCAGCAATATCGAGCCTCATAGGAGTTATTTTTACATCATTAGGGTCAAGAGGAAGCTCTAAATATGCTAAAACGCGCGAAGCAATAATTCCTCCAAATATAGGCCCCTTGTTAGACAAGCGGCGAGCAACAAGAGCACCAAGATGATAAGGCGTGTCCCCGAGTGAGTGCAGCAATTAAGAAACCAAGGTGATAGCTAGATATGTTACTAGTGTTCTCCCTACCAAGAATGCTAGTACCAATGTAATAAGCAAAATACTTAATGGCGGGGAGTTGAATGTTTCTTATCTTGCCACGCTGAATGGTGCGACAATCATCATTGGTGATCCCTCGATAGAGCTCCAGCAATTCCTTGGGGTTGTCCTCGATCTTCCTCGCTGTACCTACAGGGGCAATACCCAATGCAGCACAAATTTTTTCCAACTTCATAGTAATAGGCTTACCATAGATCTTAAATCCTACGGTCGGGCGAAAGTGCTTATTGTTGAATTTGAAGCTCTCCACAAAGATTTTAGTGAGCGTATAGTATTGCTCACTCTCATCTCCCACATAGGTGGTTAAACCTACCTTACCGACGAGGGTCAAGAAATCATCCAACAACCCTGCATTACTCAAAAAGTCATAACATGGGAAGGATGCAGCATTAGGGACTCCATTGTCCTCTTCGGGTGCGAAGCTTGGTGCGATGAGGTCCTCATTATAGGATTGCCTGAATCGAGTGGATGACCTTGAGGGCCTCCCCGTGCTTGTTGTCTCTCTTTCAAACACTTCTCCAAAGTTACAATTATCCATCTTCCTTTTCTGAAATTTTTCAACAAACATTATAAAATTTGATTTGGTGACATATAATTGAGGGAAACTACCATAGGAACTTGCTAGAGTACTAATCATGCATCAAAACTAGTTTCTACCACTTAGAACAAGCATGCAAGCTCACTAAACATGTTACCTACAGCAGCAAAATATTCAAGATATACTCCACCAAACAAAATTCTACTTGGATAATCGAAGGAGTCACATACCGGAGAGCAAATGTGCCAAATTTCAGACAGAAATCTGGGCTGAGCAAAGAGATCGAGAAATCTGGAGCTCTTGAGCAAAAACGCGAGTAAGGGGAACCTGGTGCGAGTTTTTTCGGGAGAGAGAAGAGAGTGGGAGGAAAAGATGATGTAGTGGGGCAAAGAGGGGCCCACACACCAGGGTGGCGCGCCCCCCTTGCTGGCCGCGCCGGCCTGTGGGGTGCCACCCGGGGTGCCCTACTGGTCATCCCCAGGTGTTCCCGAGTGCCTCGTCGAAAAATAGGACCAATGGTATAATTTTTGTGAATTTTTGAAAACTTTGAAAAATGCACTTTTCTGGGTGTCAAAATTATTATTACTGGGCAGGAAAATTTTTGAAATCTCTAATTAACTAAAGAACTTTGCAAAAACAAAAGTGCTACAGCAAGTAGATCAAGTGGAGGGAGAAAGAGATGTTGTTTAGCTCTTCTATGCATATAAAATGAATTTGTTAACAAGGTTGATCAAGTCTTGCCACCAAATAAATTTTACATAGCATATGAAGAATTAAACCTCAAATCAATCATGTTACCTTGTATTGTATTGATATGGATCCAATCACAAGAGTTTGGTATTCTTCTTTAGGCTCATATATTGGACAATCAATAGTTCCCACTTTGATAGTTCTCACATTAGAAATTGTATTAAGTCCACATGCTTTCTCAATCCTCTTGGGAAAATAAACGGTATGCTCCTTGTCATCGACATTGAAAGTAACTTTTCCTTTATTGCAATCAATAACAGCCCCTGCGGTGTTAAGAAAAGGTCTCCCAAGAATAATAGACATATTATCATCTTCGGGCATTTCCAACACAACAAAATCAGTTAATATCAAGCAATTATTAGTAACTTGAACAGGAACATCCTCACATATACCAACGGGAATAGCAGTAGATTTATCAGCCATTTGCAAAGATATATCAGTCGGTATCAACTTATCTAAATAAAGTCTCTTATAAAGAGAGAAAGGCATAACACTAACACCCGCTCCCAAATCACATAGAGCAGTTCTAACATAATTATTCTTAATGGAACAAGGAATAGTCGGAATACCTGGGTCGCCAAGCTTCTTTGGAACCTTACCATTAAAAGAGTAATTAGCAAGCATAGTGGAAATCTCCTCATTAGGAATTTTCCTTTTGTTAGACACAATATCTTTCATATACTTTGAATAAGGAGGCAATTTAATAGCATCAGTCAAAGGTATTTGCAGGAATAAAGGTTTCATCCAATCACATAATTTGTTATAGTGTTCTTCTTCCTTTGATTTTAGTTTCTTAGCAGGAAAAGGCATTTGCTTTTGAACCCAAGGTTCCCTTTCACTACCATGTTTCTTAGCAATAAAATCTTCTTTAGTATACTTCTTATTTTTAGCATGCTTTTCAGGTTCTTCTTCAACCTCTTCTTTATCGGAAGCATCATTCTTATCATTATCTTTATCATGTTCATTACCACTTTCAGTTTCAGCATCGAAATAGAAATACTATTAGGATCACTAACGGGCTCGGAAGGATTCTACAACGGTTTTATGTTTCTTTTTCTTTTCTTAGATGGAGCACTAGTTTCAGTTCGTTGAGAATCTTGTTCAACTCTTTTGGGATGCCCTTTAGGATATAGAGGATCCTGGGTAGAAACACCGCCTCTAGTTGTTACTTCATAAGCATGCTTTTCTTTAGAATTATCTTTTAACAAGTCATTTTGCACTTTAGTGAGTTGATCAATTTGAGTTTGAACCATTTGAAAATGTTTAACAAGCATCTTAACATCATTGGAGGTTCTCTCCACAATACCATGCAATTCACCAATAGCTCGAGAATTTTCCATTAAATGATTTTCTACTCTCATATTAAAATTACTTTGCTTAACAATATAATTATCAAACTCATCTAAGCATTGAGCAGGAGGTTTTGAATATGGAATATCTTCTCTAGTAAAGCGTTCAAGAGAGTGTACCTCAATCATGGATGAAGGGGGAGTGGTCTTACATGAATCTTCTATGGGAGGTAGATTCTTCACATCTTCAGATTTAATACCCTTCTCTTTAAGAGATTTCTTGGCTTCCCTCATATCTTCATCATTTAATTTAATCATACCCCTCTTCTTCAGTATTGGTGTCGGGGTTGGTTCAGGTGTAGACCAATCATCATGATTCCGGCCTATTCTCGCCAATAATTCTTCGAGCATCGTCCGGAGTTCTTTTCCGAAAACCCAACCAGCACAACTATCCAGGTATGCCCTAGACTCAATGGTTAGTACACTATAAAATATATCAAGTAAATCATGCTTTTCCAAATCATGGTCAGGCCGAGCTCTAATGAGAGAGCAAAATCTAGCCCAAGCCTCAGGCAATTTCTCTCCATCTTCCTGATCAAAATTATAAATTCTATGCAAAGCAATATGTTGAGCACTAGCAGGAAAGTATTTCCGGAAGAAAACATCAAGCAATTCTTTTGGACTATTAATAGAATCAGGTGGCAAACTATTATACCAAGTTTTAGCATCATCCTTTAATGAGAAAGGGAAAATTTTAGCAACGAAATAAGTACGCTTCTTAACATCATCAGAAAATAAGCTACTAAGAGTAGATAGCTCAATCATGTGTTCTACAACACTTTCTTTTTCAGTACCACAAAAAGGTGTTTTCTCCACAATAGATATATGAGACAAATCAAGAGAAAAATCATAATCTTTATCCTTAATGTTTATAGGAGATGTGGCAAATTTAGGATCAGGAGACAATTTATATCTAACGAGTATGTTGTGCAAGCAACTTTTTAATTTTTCTTGCATCAGTAGTAGCATTGCATTTATCAATAAAATCATCATCAAGTTCTACATAATCCTCATCAAGATCATCACTAGAGTATTCAACAGACTCAGGTGAATTAACAGGTGTAGCAGCATTTTCAGGAGTTTCAGTACTTTCAATTTGTCTAGACCTAGCAATCGTAGCATCTAGAAAAGATCCCAATGAACCACTATCATCAAGCACAGCAGAAGCATCATCAATCTTATAAGAATTTTCAGATCTAGCAGAAGTACCAGCATGTGAAGCATGTGGTGGTGAAACGAGTTTATCAATCACGGACGGTGAATCAAGAGCGACGAGAGGTACTCGAGTTGTACCTTTTCTTGTAGTGGATGGTAATATGGCGACTTTAGGATCGCGAGGTTTACCCATGATGGAGAATTTGCAGCGAACAATATCAATCCAAGTGAACTTCCAAATAAAGCTATGCTCCCCGGCAACGGCGCCGAGAAAATAGTCTTGATGACCCACAAGTATAGGGGATCGCAACGGTCTTCGCGGGAAGTAAAACCCAATTTATTGATTCGACACAAGGGGAGACAAAGAATACTTGAAAGCCTTAACAGCGGAGTTGTCAATTCAGCTGCACTGGAAACGAGACTTGCTCGCAAGAGTTTATCGAGTAGTAACAGTTTTATAGCGATAGCGGTAGTAAAGTAACAGCAGCAGAGTAACAAAGACATCAGTAGTGATTATAGTAAACAACAGGATTAAAATACTGTAGGCACAGGGATGGATGACGGGCGTTGCATGGATGAGAGAAACTCATGTAACAATCAAAGCAAGGCATTTGCAGATAATAATAAAACGGTATCCAAGCACTAATCAATCAATAGGCATGTGTTCCATATTTAGTCGTACGTGCTCGCAATGAGAAACTTGCACAACATCTTTTGTCCTACCAGCCGGTGGCAGCCGGGCCTCTAGGGAATCTACTGGAAATTAAGGCACTCCTTTTAATAGAGCACCGGAGCAAAGCATTAACACTCCGTGAACACATGTGATCCTCATATCACCGCCTTCCCCCTCGGTTGTCCCAATTTCTGTCACTTTGGGGCCTTAGGTTCCGGACAGCAATACGTGTATACAACTTGCAGGTAAGATCATAAAGCAATGAATATCATAATGAATTGATAACATGTTCAGATCTGAGATCATGGCACTCGGGCCCTAGTGACAAGCATTAAGCATAACAAGTTGCAACAATATCATAAAAGTACCAATTACGGACACTACGCACTATGCCCTAACAATCTTATGCTATTACATGACCAATCTCATCCAATCCCTACCATCCCCTTTAGCCTACAGCGGGGGAATTACTCACACATGGATGGGGGAAACATGGCTAGTCGATGGAGAGGCGTCGGTGATGATGATGGCGATGATCTCCTCCAATTCCCCGTCCCGGCGGAGTGCCAGAACGGAGTTTCTGGTCCCGAGACGGAGTTTCACGACGGTGGCGGCGTACTGGAAGGTTTCTGGCGATTTCCGACTTCTCTCCGTGCGTTTTTAGGTCGAAGGCAATAAGTAGTCCGAAGGAGGGCATCGGGGGCCAGCCGAGGCCGCCACACACTAGGGCCGCGCGGGCCCCTCCTGGGCCGCGCCGGCCTAGTGTGTGGGGCCCTCGGGCCCCCACCTGGCTCGCCCTTCTGGCTCCGCCAATATTTAGGGAAAATAGGACCTTCTGCATAAATTCTGAGGATTTTCCTGAAAGTTGGATTTCTGCACAAAAACGAGACACCAGAACAGTTCTGCTGAAAACAGCGTTTGTCCGTGTTAGTTGCATCCAAAATACACAAATTAGAGGCAAAACAATAGCAAAAGTGTTCGGGAAAGTAGATACGTTTTGGACGTATCAAGGAGGAAGAAGATCTGAAGGTTTTGGAGCTCAAGAATGGAGTATGAGAGAGGGAGAAATATCTTGAGCTTTTGCACTGGTCACCTTGCCTCTTCAAGGAAGAAGAAGGGGCTTATATAGTACTCCCGATAAAAGAGTAGTTTGAGAAGTCAGAGTTGAGGCACCCGGCATAGGACCCGACACGTACCAGATTTTTCGCTATACCACCCGGCATGCCGGGCCACATACCGGGCTGCCCGGCAGCAGCACCCAGTATGCCGGGCTGTCTGCCGGGTTACCCGGCAGCAGCACTCGGCATGCCGGGCTGTGTGCCGAGTTGCCTGGAGCTGCAGTTCTTCCTCCCGAACCCTATGCCATGGTTCCCAACTTTGCTCAAATGGAAAGTTTCTCGGAACAACTATACCTCTCAACATTATTTGGTGTGAATATTATGTGGTAGGATGTGTATATGTGGCTTTGCCAACATCCCTTTAAGCTCATCGAGACCGCCCCTCTTAGTAGAGCGGTGGTTCTTATAGAATCAAATATAACCAATAGAGAAAAGAGCCAAAACACCGTCACTTCTTGAGAACATCAATTGGGGGGTTTCTCACCATCTTGCAACCTCGTATGCAGACTAAAACCCTTCTCACCACCTTGCAACCTCATATGTGGACTAAAACATGTGTATACACTTATAGAAACCATTAGTCCACACAATAGCTCCGGTGTCATTGTTAACCAAAATAATGGTTAAGGGTAAAATACCCTTACAATCTCCCCTTTTTGGTTAACAATGACAAACCAAGCTAGAGTGATACAAAGATATTACGATGAACTTTAAACAAAATTTTCCATATAAGATATTAGGCAAGCTCCCCCATAATGTATGCACTTGGAGAATTTGCGTTTGAATGCAAAGTGCAACAATAGAGTATATGAGAAGCTCCCCCAATATCTTTAGGGAACAAGCATGGCATAGACAAGATAAAGCTAGGATATCTAAGTCATAGAGATATAGCATAGCATAGATAGCATAGATAGATATCCAAGATACATTGCATAATACATACTTGTCCATCACACAAAGTAAAGCATATTGTTCCAACTAAAGATAGCAAATAGTAGCACAAGCCAATAAGAATCAAATGAAATAGCAATGCTTGTGCATACGGAGAACCCCGGCAAGGAACCCGTAAACCTAAGACTCTACTCCCTTCTCCCCCTTTGGCATCGGAACACCAAAAAGGGATACATAGTGAGATGGGTATTAGCGCATCCCAAGGAGAGAACAGTTGCGTCCACGAACAAGGCGATGACTAGGACTACTCGGAAGTCTCCTCCTCTTCTTCAATGCCACCTCCACTATATCCGGCAAACATGGCATCATCAAGGGATGTCATGCGATAGTTGAAGTGGGCAATAGGGGCCATCTCAGGGGGATCTTCGGGCATCTCAATCCCACGAGCACTGAAGTCCTCTCGAATGAGATCACGGTTGCTTTGAGCCAACCGAAGAGCATTGGAGTTCACATCATAGGACTGCTTGCACATAGTGAAGAGAGTCTTGAAGAACTTGGCATCCCCCCTTCTTGGGCTTCACAGAGCTGGAGCTAGAGGCCACCAAAGGCTCATGACGTCGCTTGATGACTGGCTCCGAAGATGCTGCAGCTGGGCGCATAGACAGGACCTCTGTAGTGTTGCGACGGAGAGGCAACTCAATGAGGGCATGCCGCTCACAACGCCCTACCAACGTAGTGGCAGGAACGACCGTACGAAGCAAACGCTGCACATAAGCAAAATAGTTGGGAGACATCCTTTTCTCCACTGCCCTGTTCAGCTCATTATAGATATAGTCTGGCACATCAATCTTCGGCTGGTGACCCGGGTGAGTATAAAACATGAGATTCTTGGCATACTGACGGCAAGCCTGAAAGTCACCCACCTTGCTGACAATAGTGAACCGGTAAATCCTGGCCATGGTGTTCTAGAAGTAGTACATAGCAGTAATCTGAGGAATCGGAGGAGATGGAACAGTTGAGGGGTAGCAGAAGGCAATAGAGGCATCATGCAAAGATCCTTCACTATGAATGCGAAATCCGTCGCGCAGATCTCCTGTGTACCCAAGGGAAGTCTGAAACTGGTCATAGTCAATAGTGAATTGATCTCTGCCCGACATCCAAGTAATGTGCCTCTGTGTTGTGTTGTGGAAGTAGGTTGTGCAGAAAAGCTGGCTGACAAACTCCGGCAGATAATCTTCCTCAAGAGTGACAAGCGGCCACAGGTTCATCTTCTTTAAAGCAATATCGACATACTTGAAGTCATCATTCTTGTGCATATCATGAAATGCAACATTAAGACGTATGGGCTTCACAGAAGATTCTGGCTGAATCGGCTCATAAAACCTTTCCCACATGACAAATTGGGCTTTTGTCCAAAAGCGTATGTCGTCTGTGAATGGTGGGTCATCAGTCACATATGAGTTATCCTGCCGCGGGTTGGTCCAAATGGACAGCTCACACGTCTTCAGATCAACATTGGGAACATAGTTGGGATCATGACGCTCAACTGCTTCAGTAAAATCATCATAGTCGTCAACATCCTCAGATTCCCCGGAACTAGGAGTTGGATGTTTCATTCTTTTGGCCTTGAACTTGGTACGGGTACCACCCCGGCTGCCATCAGCCTCAACCATGTGGTCTTTGCCCCGACGGGATTTCGGAGGAACAAAGTCCAAGTCAGTCGCTGTAATATCCCAGGTTTAGTGATGATCGAGGGGTAGAACTTAGAAAGGGATGTGCATTGCATCATAAAATCTGGGGAAATTTCGCGCTTTTAAAAGAAAACTGCATCGAAGGGGGGGACAAGTTTCTCTCTCGACACCTTACAGGGTTAGGGTTTCGAGAGTGCGATAGACTTGGACCTCAAAGAACTCAACTAGGGTTTTCGAGAAGAGAGGGGAACATTGCATCTCAATTTAAGTTGCATGATTGAATTCAAATAAGTTATGTTTGAATTTCAAAATTCAAACATCAATTGAAAATATCATAATTCAAATTCATTAAAACAAATAGATAAGCAAACATATAAAAGAATATCACATATATTTAAAGCTCATTAGAGAAACTTGAGCTTTATTGATTATCACACAATTTACATTGTCAATTACAATATTCCAAATGAATTATGAATATTACAACACTTTACATAAATTACAAGAAATGAAAAGGGAAAATAAAAATTACAAAGATGTTCACATAACTAAACTACTAGCTAGAATTCTTCATGAATTCTTGATCATCAAAGAGATGAAGATCATCTTGATCATCTTCTTTGATCCCTGTAATCAAAAACAACACAAGGAAATGAAAATTAGGCCCACTTGGCAGATTAGTGAAAATAAAGGTTAATTGGTGGATAATATCAAGCCTGTCGAGAGAGCCAAGCCAGGGACCAAGTCCCAACCCGTGAAACACACATGCAGCTCACAAGGAGAGATGCATGCTCTCCACACACACAGCCAGGGGAGGAGAACCCAGCACAGACCTTGCTGTCGACCACATGAGTGAAGAGAGGGGCAGTATAAATACTTTTCACAACAAACCCTAGCAGCCCCATCGACAGAAGCTTCACCAGAGTAAGAACACAAGAACAGGAAGAACACATAACCAACAAACCATCCAGAAACAGTTCCACCAAGAACTGCTCACTGTTGATCAAGCCACCATGCATGGAGTAGATCAAGCACAAGCTAGCCAGGAGGAGCAGGGCAAGCAAACAAACCATCCAGAGGCAATCCTCTACACCAACACCTTTGTCTAGGAGCTGGAGTGAGGTATAACCAGAGAATCATGAGCAAGCTTTGTTTTGCTCATAAAGAAGCATATGCATCAATCACAGAAGTAAAAATGGGTAGAAACCCTGTTTGTATCATCACTTGGCTGTTAGCCATTTGGTGCAAGCAAACATGGGAGAGGATAGCAGGAAATTATCCAAGGGAACACTGGTTTTTTCCACACAGTGACACAACCAAGGAAATCCAGCAAGGATTTGATCTTATTTAGCCAACCAAAGTCACCTAGCACCTAACAGCTAGCTACACCATCAGATATGCAGAAATACATATTTCTGCAAGTATTTCTCAACATCATAAGCTACTGGCAGTCAAGTATGATCACCCAGTAAGCATTTATCCATTCACAGCAAGCCACCAGAGGTGGGAGCTACCAAAACAAAAAAGTATTGCTGTTGAGGCCGCGTCAACCACACAATCATCCAAACCACCAAGTCATGCACACTTATCATTACCCATAGGGTTCAGAGTGAGCTAGGGTCCCCAACAAAGGGTTGGCATCCCTCTAGCTCAAGTAAATCAATCTATATGATCATCACTGCTAAGCAGTTCACCTCATTTATCCATTTAATAAATCAGGACTATGCAGATAAATGAGACAGACAAATAAAGCATGCATCAGGAACTTGCATATGATCCAATGGATCACTGCAAGCATCAGCAGGTGCTGGAACAAGCAAGAGCATGCATCAGCACAAGCTTTGGTGTCACACAGACACCATGAGAAGCACAAGTAAAGCACCAAACCATAGGTCATTAGACAACCACCAAGCATCTGATAATCATATGATCATCAGGGCTTGGCAGAGCATGCAAGGGCATGCTAGAGTCAGTCCTAGCAGCAACCCATGGACCAGTTAATGAAATAGCCACAGTTAAGCAACAATTGTATCACATATAATCATACAAACAGATTTATAATTGTATCTAGAAGCACATCATCAAAAGATGAAGCTATGTAGCCCACAACCAAGCTCAATGGAGCACTACCATGAATTATAACTCATTGAGCAACACACCAGAGGTACTGGTCCTTGCATAAAGAAAGGATTACCTACAGTAATCAAGCCAGAGACAGAAAGTATGAATACACATGAGAGTCTAGCAGTAGCAGCAATGAATGGAGCCACATGGCAGGCCATGAGCATCACAGTATGCTCATGAGCAATTACACAGAGTCATAGCATCAGTAGTGGCAAGAGCACAAGCATAGACTAGAGAAAGAAGGGCAACCACACAGGCATGGTAATAGAGCTAGGCCATGGCTAGTAGAGCAGCAGCAGCAGCTAGCACACCATAACAGCAGCTGAGAGCACAACAATAGCAGCTAGCATCGTCCAGCAGCAGCAGCACGGCATGGCAGCATCTCCAAGAGGAGGAGCAGCCGTAGCTGGAGCTAGACGAAGAGGAGTAGAAGAGGAGGCGTACCTGGAGCAGGAGCACCACGGCGTGCCCATGGCGGCACGGCGGCACGGCCCGACCACGGCAGCACCCAGCCGCGGCCAAGCCTGGCGTCGCCGCGCACAAGTGCTCCAGCACCACCACGGCGAGGCACACGGCCGCGTCCCCGCGTTTGGATCACCGGCGAACGGCTAATCGCCGCGGATCCGTGCGGCCATGCGTGCAGACGAGTTGGGGGTGAGCGGAGGAGGCGACGAGGACCAGATCGACGCTGACCATCTGGTTCGCCGTCGAGAGGCGGTCCTTAAGCAACCAACCACGTCGCCGGAGTTGGCCGGAAACGGCCGGAATAATTTGGCGACGGCGGCGGCGACGCGAGTCACCAAAGCTCGGGGGAGATTAGGGTTCGTCGAAGCGGCGCAGAGGGAGAAGAGTGGGAGCGACCGCGCCGGTCGGTTGGACCGTGCGGGTCTAACCCAACCCACTGGGCTCCACTGACAGGTGGGCCCAGGGGCATTTCTGTCTTTTAAAAAATGCCCATTACATTGAATATTTTCCTGAATTTTTATAAAATAAATATAGCTTTAAAATATAAATAAAAATATGAAAACCACTCAGCACAAAACTCTCTATCATAATAAAATATGAAAAGGAATTTTTGGAGACAAAAGAGATTAAGTCATAATTTGATGAATATTTAATCATTAAAAATAACCCACCCTATTTTTAATGATAAAATAAGTCCATAAATTCTTTTGGACTTTAAAAAGACCTTGACAACATTTCAAGGTAGTATTTTACTCTAAACAAAGTATCTCTAAATTATTCTTAGTAATTACCTCTCACATAAAATGATAAGACATCGGAAGGGGGGAACAAACCCTAACAGCTGAACCATGCATAATTGCTTCTTTAACCATTGCCCTTATCGGACAATGATGCTATTTTTCAGCAACAGAGGACAAGGGTCAGTCCACACCTTCGAACTGCAACACTTTGCAGTCTTCAGGCAAGTTCATCGCTTGCTCATGTCATTCGAGTATTTTTACCAAATTAGTTGCAAAGTACTATACTTATCACTCCTGCATGAAAAGCAAAAGTAATACTTTCATAACTATGAATATGACTATGTGGTTGGCAATGGAACCATGGAATGTGTTGACATGGTGGAGGTTCCATTGCAATGGGTTTATATCCATCTAGAATTAAACAAGAAATGTCGTCCAGTGATTCTTGTGCCGTAGTACCCGTGTTAACCATAAGATCTGGAGTGGGACGGAGTAGTCAATTGTGCTTCCACCTCTCGTTCATCAACGGATGCGCTTACCGTAGCAGTTGTATCTTGCGAGAACAACCGAAGGGTGGGGATCCCATTCTAATTCCCCACGGTAATGCGGTCTATGATGGGTTGCAACGACCGGCGAAGGACCATGGTTGCGACACGGTAATAGTTGAGGTCGGATGGTATCCTATGGATACGCTGGCCGGCGAGAACCCAAGGTCGGAATTGCAACAAAGGGTGGGTGTTCGAGGTAGCGGAGGAGTATGATTGGCTAGACCTTATACCGGGCCTCACACCAAAGGAAGTGTGGACGGGAAAGCTGCCCGGTTGGCACCAAGGTTAAGATCTCTTATGGGTAAAGCAACACACCTCTGCAGAGTGTAATGAATCGTGACCTGTCACTCCCTGTTCCGGGTTTTGGAACTGCGAACGCTGCCGGAAAGGAACTCCATGAAGTTCTAGTAAACCGGTGAAGGCTGACGGACATAGTTCTTCTAAATAAAAGCAACCTCTTGAAGAAATGATTATCAAAACCTGCATTGGTATTAGACTTTTTGGTCTGATATCGTCGCTAGTGCATTAAACACCTCTTTTCTATAATGAACTTGTTGAGTACGCTCGTACTCATACCACTCTTAAATCCCTTGCTTAGATTGTCTGAATTGACTTGAGGAGGACACCGACAACCAAGAAGGAGCGGAAGACATCTGCTATGAAGAACCAGACCTCTCCGGAGGTATAGAAGGAGTGGATTACCTCATCGTCTACGGAACCGGGGAGGGTTCCGGAGGAGAACAAGCGTAGACTTATCTGATAGTAGTAGTAGTCGAGCAGTACGAACACTTAGTACTTAACTGCTCGATGAGAATAAATGTACAACTTACTAAGACTTCTATATTGTAAGTTGAGTCGGGTTCACCTCGAACCCAGGAGTATTCCTCTTAGGACCCAAGAGGAACTCCGAGATGATATGTATATATATGGCTTGTAATAATAAATGAATGAGTTATGGACCTGCTATGTTCTGTTGTACTACTCTGAGGGATGTAATATTTGCGGATTGGTACTTCGTGAATGTTATATCAACGACTGACATACTACAACATGCAGTGGTATGCGGGTCACCACGGTTGGTATCGTGAGCAAAAGCTTTGACCTTAGGTTGGAACCTAGTAAATGGGACATAACGTTAGGAGTTAAATAGGATTAGTAAAGAATTCTCTAAAAATATGGTGTATATTCACTTGAGAATAAAACAATCATATCTTTTAGTGCGATAATTCTTTATTATCACTATTATGATGCATCATTACTAATATTATACTCTTTCTTATCTACAGCCAACTATGGCAAGTTCATGTTCCGGACGTAATATGAAAGTGAAGGAATCAACTCTGAACGATTATGATGGAGGACTCGTTGACATTCTCCGTGCAATGTTACTTGAATTTGGGTGCGATCCCCAAATCCGAGTAATGAAATACATGTACTACGATGGTACAGTATTGGCGAAGTGTAGGGTAGGATTACAACTCCCAGAATCCCCAGGAATGAGTGCAGTGATGCCAGCAGGAGAGGCTAGAACCATAAGAACAGCCTACCACATAGCCATAATGAAACCCATCACATATATTCGGGAACATAAGACCAAGGAGCTTATCGGTTCCGAATTCGCACATATTCCACATATGGAGGAAGAAGATGATCCTATGTTGAACCACTTCAAGTTTGCAAAGCGAAAACCTGCAGAAGCCGCTAAGTACATGGATAACTGCCGAAATCTACTGACATTGTATTTTCAGTTCAATCGACACCTGTCGGGGGCAATTGACACAATGTTGGATGAATTCACTGAGCCCAAGGAGGAGTCGAAGGGAAAGGAACCAATGGAGGGTGAGGTTCACACACCAGTTTATTCAGCTGGTGATTTTATTAGTATTGACCATCCAGAACCACAAACCACACCTATAACACCTAGGTACTTTCCTAGTAGCTCCCAAGGTGGATATGAGGGCGGAGAGGAATCCGGAAACCATCAGCGTTCCGAGACTCCTATTGAGAACTCCACAGGTTGGCGTTGGGGATCATTCATGGGGACTTATGGTGATCCAGTGAGATGTAATTCCGAGAGGGATGAGGACGCCACAACCCAGTACCAGAACCATCAGTACAGTAGGGGAGATTATGAGGAGTATCCGATCATGATAGAGTCAGACACAGATGGAGGTAATGCTTATGATGGAGTCACAGGGGAGTACACCCCCGGGGAGGATTATGCTGCATTAAATAATCATTTCATGACAACAGATTTCTCCCTGGGATCGTCCTCTGATTTAGACTACCAGCCGACTGGGAGACCTTATGTCCCAGACTCTATCAGTAAGACTACTCGTTCGACCGGATGGAAGCCTGGGATGTACCGGGAATGAAGCCACGACTAGAGACCACCACGGGAGGCGAGACTACAATACAGTTTTACCACATGTATTGTAGTATGTAATATTCGTATAAGATGTAATTATACTTCAATAAGTGAGTTTGCATACTCACACTACTACTGAGTATTGTAATAAACCACTTAAGTATGTATATATTTGGTATATGTTTTGTATGATTTGGATTTGCTTCTTGATTTCCATTGCGTGACTAGTTCTATGCACAAAGTTGAGCTCAGAAAACTTGCGCATGGAGTAACTATGAGTACCACTTTGTGTTACAGAACTAGGGGAAGATCTCAGGGACGTTAGGCGACGAGAGTGAAGCTCAGCGCCTCGAGCGAGAGGCAAAGCAGAAGGGGGAGGCGGATGAAGCCGCCAGAAATCAGTTTCCACCACCACCACCACCCATGACACAGCAGAACTTCCTCCAATACATGCAAATGTTGGAGGAAAGACAACGCCTGACTATGGAGCAGCAGAATAAATTCTTTCAAGAGTTGCTGCAGCAGAACCGGGTAGAAAGGCCAGAGAACCCGGGCGTTACTTGGTCTGACTTCCAGAACACCAAGCCAATCTCATTCGCCTACGCGCCTGAACCTATGGACGCGGAGGATTGGCTAATGGATACCGAGCGAAAGCTCAATACTGTTGGATGCAACGACCTGGAGAAGGTCAGATACGCAACACATCTGTTGTGTGGACCCGCCGCATCTTGGTGGGATAACATTGTAGCCGTTTACCCGGCAGAGAAGGTGTTCACGTGGGAGGAGTTCAAGAGGAAGTTCAGGGAATCCAATGTCCCTGAGAGTATTGTGGAGTTGAAGGTCGAGAGTTCGAGAGTCTCGAGTAGAAGGATAAGGCTATCCTGACTTACGTCAGGGAGTTTTCAGGATTGTCTAGGTATGCCGTTGAGGAGGTGAATACCGAAGACAAGAGGAAGAAGAGGTTCATGAGAGGATTAAATCCTCAGTTCAAAGTACAACTCCAAATGTTGAGAGCCACGGAGTTCCAGGAGTTGGTGGATGCAGCCATCACTCTTGAGGATGACTTCAAACAACTGCAAGAGGAGAAGAGAAAGAAGGCCAAATTTGAGCCTAAGAAGTTCATCAGTAACAAGCCCAACACCAGCTTGAGCTTCAAGCCGAGGTACAACACAACACCAACAACAACAACAACAACAACAACAACAACAACAACAACAACAACAACAACAACAACAACAACAACAACAACAGGAGGAATCAAGGATTTCAGTCCGCAAACCAGATCGTTTGCCGTAGTTGCGGATTCAAAGGACATTTCTCGAAGGATTGCCGTAAACCCAAAATCATATGTTTTGGGTGTCGTCAGGAAGGGAACATGCTGAAGGATTGCCCCAAGAGAAACAACGGAGGAGGACAGTCAGGAGGAGGAGGAAACCGAGGTGAGAATTCCGGAGGGAATTGGAAGAACAAGAAACCCTTTGGAAAATTGAAATGCACAAGTCTGGAGGAGGTGGTGAACTCCGATCAAGCAGTGATAGGTACGCTTCAGATACTTACTCATCCTGGCAAAGTACTTTTTGATACTGGTGCAACTACATCATTCATTTCTCAGCAATTCATCATCAAACATGGGATTAGTTGCACTAAGTTAGATACACCTATCACCATACTATCTGCGGGGGGAACGATAGTAGTAACCCATATTAAACAAGGACAGGTCATTATGATCAATAAGTGTGCGTTTGACGCAGACCTGTTCGTTCTACCTATGAAGGACATAGATGCCATTCTTGGGATGAACTGGTTAGAGGCAAACAGAGCCTTGATAGATTGTGCGAACAAGACAGTGTCTTTGAAAAGCCCAGATGGAGGCCGGATGATTTACCAAGGAGATAAGCATACCCAGATTGAGGTTGAGTTACAGTTGAATAGCATGAAAGAAGTAAAACTTGAGGACATACCCGTAGTTAATGAGTTCCAGGATGTTTTTCCAAAGGAATTACCTAGAATGCCACCAGAAAGGGAGATAGAGTTTACTATCGATCTAATTCCGGGAACAGCTCCGATTGCTAAGGCAGCATACAAGATGGGACCTAAGGAGTTGAAGGAACTCAAGGAACAATTAGATGACCTAAAATAGAAAGGATTCATTCAGGAAAGTATTTCACCATGGGGATCACCAGGGATATTCGTGGATAAAAGGGATGGAGGCCGAAGGATGTGTGGAGACTACAGGAACCTGAACAATGTTACTATCAAGAACAAGTATCCACTCCCTAGAATACAAGATATGTTTGATCAAGTTAGAGGAGCATGAGTCTTTTCCAAGATTGTTCTGAGATCAGGATACCATCAGATTAAGATCAAGAAGGAAGATGTTTCGATAACTGCATTTGTCTCAAGGTACGGACATCATGAGTACCTAGTAGTACCTTTTGGATTAACCAATGCCCTAGCAATATTCATGAATCTTATCAATAAGATCTTCATGCCTTGTCTGGACAAGTTTGTCATCGTATTCATCAATGATATCTTGATATACTCCAAGGATAAAGCTGAACATGCTGAACATCTTAGGATAGTATTGCAAACACTAAGAGAACGTCAACTCTATGCCAAATTCAGCAAGTGTGAGTTTTGGCTAGATCAAGTAGAATTTCTTGGTCATGTTATCAGTAAGGATGGGATAACAGTAAACCCAAGCAAGGTAGCACCAGTTCTAGAATGGGAAGCACCAAAGAATGTCAAGGAAATCCGAGGATTCTTAGGAATGGCAGGATACTATCGGAGATTCATCGAAGGATTCTCTAAGATAGCAGGACCAATGACTAAGCTGTTAAGGAGGAACACACCGTTCGTGTGGTCTGATGAGTGTGAGCAGAGTTTTCAGACTCTGAAGGAGAAACTCACCACAGCACCGGTGTTAGCAGTTCCGGAAGTTGGCAAGGATTACACCGTGTATTGTGACGCACCCAAGCATGGATTAGGTTGCATACTCATGCAAGATCGGAAAGTGATATCTTATGGATCAAGGAAACTCAGACCTCATGAAGTGAACTATCCAACACATGACCTAGAGCTAGCAGCGGTCGTATTTGTACTAAAAACTTGGAGACATTTTCTTTATGGAGCCAAGTGTGAGCTCTACACAGATCATAAGAGTCTCAAGTACTTCTTCACTCAGAAGGAACTCAACATGAGACAGAAAAGATGGCTTGAGTTAATCAAGGATTATGACCTGACCATCAATTACACTCCGGGAAAGGCTAACGTTGTAGCGAGATGCCTTGAGTAGGAAGAGCACTGGAGGAGTTGATCAAGAAATAGCACCGAAGTTGAAGAAGGAAATAAGCCAAGCCCAGATACAACTTTGGGAGAAGGAAGCTCATGAGGGACTATCAGCTTTACAAGTAGCCGATGAACTAAGTGTAAATCTAAAGAATGAGATTATCATGGGTCAATTGGACGATCCATTCATCGTGGAGGAGATGAGAAGGATTGATGAGGGAAGACCATCAGAATGTCACCGAGGAGATTCTGGATCACTATGGTTCCAGAAAAGGATTTGTGTCCCAGACAACGATGAGATCAAGGAAGTTATACTCAGAGAAGCACATCAAACACCGTACTCAATACATCCAGGAAGTACAAAGATGTACATGGATCTTAAAGAATTGTTCTAGTGGTATAACATGAAAAGAGAGATTGCACAATACGTGGCAGAATGCCATACATGTCAAAGGGTGAAGGCAGAACACCAAAGTCCGGCAGGACAGTTACAACCTTTACCAATTCCAGAATGAAAGTGGGAAGAGATAGGAATGGATTTCATCACCGGACTACCCATGACCAATAAAAAGAAGGATATGATATGGGTAATTGTGGACCGGTTGACGAAGAGTGCACATTTCTTAGCAGTAAACCATCAGGACAAAGGAGAGAAACTCATCGATCTTTATATCAAGGAAATAGTAAGCAAACATGGAGTTCCAAAAAGATAGTGTCAGACCGAGGATCCGTGTTCACATCAGCATTCTGGAAACAACTACATGAAGCTTTAGGATCCAAGTTAGACTATAGCACCGCCTATCATCCTCAGACGGGAGGACAAACAGAAAGGACAAATCAGATACTGGAAGATATGCTTAGGGCATGTGCTCTAGATTTTGGAGGATCATGGGAAGAACACTTACCTTTAGCGGAGTTTTCTTACAATAACAGCTATCAAAGCAGCATCAAGATGGCACCGTTTGAAGCTCTGTATGGAAGGAAGTGTAGGTCACCTATCTGTTGGTACGAGGCAGGTTCAAGCAAGGAGTTTGATCCAGATTATGTGAAAGAGAAACAACAGATCATTGATGTAATCAGGGACAGACTGAAGATAGCTCAAAGCCGACAGAAGAGTTATGCAGACCAAAAGAGAAGGACATGGGAGCCAAGAGTTGGAGACATGGTATATCTTAAAGTAAGTCCGATGAAAGGTCTCCAGAGATTCGGAGTGAAGGGGAAGCTTAGCCCTAGATACATCGGACCTTTCAAGATATTGATTCAGAATCGAGGGTTAGCCTTTGAATTGGATCTACCCGGAAGATTAGCTCAAGTACACAATGTATTCCATGTGTCACAACTCAGAAAATTTTTGAAGACCCCAGATGAGCCAGTATCTCATGATGAGCTAGAACTACAACCAGATTTGACCAATATCGAGAAGCCAGCCAAGATTCTCGAGGAAAATTGGAAACAACTCAGGAATAGAGCAATTAAGTACTGCAAGATTCAGTGGAAGCATCATCCTGAGAGAGAAGCCACCTGGGAGAAAGAAGAAGACTTAAGGAAGTCATACCCAGAACTGTTCAGGTATTACAACCACAACTTCGGGAAAAAGTTTTCTTTAAGGGGGAAAGGCTGTAATATCCCAGGTTTAGCGACGATCGAGGGGTAGAACTTAGAAAGGGATGTGCATTGCATCATAAAATCTGGGGAAATTTCGCGCTTTTAAAAGAAAACTGCATCGAAGGGGGGACAAGTTTCTCTCTCGACACCTTACAGGGTTAGGGTTTCGAGAGTGCGATAGACTTTGACCTCAATGAACTCAACTAGGGTTTTCGAGAAGAGAGGGGAACATTGCATCTCAATTTAAGTTGCATGATTGAATTCAAATAAGTTATGTTTGAATTTCAAAATTCAAACATCAATTGAAAATATCATAATTCAAATTCATTAAAACAAATAGATAAGCAAACATATAAAAGAATATCACATATATTTAAAGCTCATTAGAGAAACTTGAGCTTTATTGATTATCACACAATTTACATTGTCAATTACAATATTCCAAATGAATTATGAATATTACAACACTTTACGTAAATTACAAGAAATGAAAAGGGAAAATAAAAATTACAAAGATGTTCACATAACTAAACTACTAGCTAGAATTCTTCATGAATTCTTGATCATCAAAGAGATGAAGATCATCTTGATCATCTTCTTTGATCCCTGTAATCAAAAACAACACAAGGAAATGAAAAATTAGGCCAAGTGGCAAAGCCACTTGGCAGATTAGTGAAAATAAAGGTTAATTGGTGGATAATATCAAGCCTGTCGAGAGAGCCAAGCCAGGGACCAAGTCCCAACTTGTGAAACACACAGGCAGCTCACAAGGAGAGCTGCATGCTCTCCACACACACAGCCAGGGGAGGAGAACCCAACACAGACCTTGCTGTCGACCACAAGAGTGAAGAGAGGGGCAATATAAATACTTTTCACAGCAAACCCTAGCAGCCCCATCGACAGAAGCTTCACCAGAGTAAGAACACAAGAACATGAAGAACACATAACCAACAAACCATCCAGAAACAGTTCCACCAAGAACTGCTCACTGTTGATCAAGCCACCATGGAGTAGATCAAGCACAAGCTAGCCAGGAGGAGCAGGGCAAGCAAACAAACCATCCAGAAACAATCCTCTACACCAACACCTTTGTCTATGAGCTGGAGTGAGGTATAACCAGAGAATCATGAGCAAGCTTTGTTTTGCTCATAAACAAGCATATGCATCAATCACAGAAGTAAAAATGGGTAGAAACCCTGTTTGTATCATCACTTGGCTGTTAGCCATTTGGTGCAAGCAAACATGGGAGAGGCTAGCAGGAAATTATCCAAGGGAACACTGATTGTGTCCACACAGTGACACAACCATGGAAATCCAGCAAGGATTTGATCTTATTTAGCCAACCAAAGTCACCTAGCACCTAACAGCTAGTTACACCATCAGATATGCAGAAATACATATTTCTGCAAGTATTTCTCAACATCAAAAGCTACTGGCAGTCAAGTATGATCACCCAGTAAGCATTTATCCATTCACAGCAAGCCACCAGAGGTGGGAGCTACCAAAACAGCAAAGTATTGCTGTTGAGGCCACGTCAACCACACAATCATCCAAACCACCAAGTCATGCACACTTATCATTACCCATAGGGTTCAGAGTGAGCTAGGGTCCCCAACAAAGGGTTGGCATCCCTCTATCTCAAGTAAATCAATCTATATGATCATCACTGCTAAGCAGTTCACCTCATTTATCCATTTAATAAATCAGAACTATGCAGATAAATGAGACAGACTGATGACCCACAAGTATAGGGGATCGCAACAGTCTTCGCGGGAAGTAAAACCCAATTTATTGATTCGACACAAGGGGAGACAAATAATACTTGAAAGCCTTAACAGCGGAGTTGTCAATTCAGCTGCACCTGGAAACAGATTTGCTCGCAAGAGTTTATCAGTAGTAACAGTTTTATAGCAGTAGCAGTAGTAAAGTAACAGCAGCAGAGTAACAAAGACAGCAGTAGTGATTATAGTAAACAGCAGGATTAAAATACTGTAGGCACGGGGATGGATGACGGGCGTTGCATGGATGAGAGAAACTCATGTAACAATCAAAGCAGGGCATCTATTATATACTAAAAGCAAAATAAGGGTGTTTTTAGAGGCACCAGGTTAATCCACATATACTAAAAAATATGAACCAATGATTTTAATATTAACGTACGTGATTAAAAGTTAAGTAGTGTTACGTACAACAATATGTGTGTCCAAATCTAAACTCATGGCACGTGCCAGCCATATGGATATCTCAAAGATTCTAAAAAAACTGTGTGCACCATAAAACTGATCAACAGATAGACTTTGTTTTTAAAAAAACTGATCGGTAGGGAAGGCCACTTCCTTAACGTTTATATGGCACGCTAGATTTTGCACGTTGGATTTGATGTACAAGAGTAGAACTCTGAAGGAATATTCCATATGAGAGGTAGTATCGTACATAATTTGTATTACCAGTTTCAGATTCTAAACATATCAGGTACAAATCATCTTGGGTCTACATGGAAATGATAAAATATTATGGCAACGATGCTAATTACAGTAGCTAAGAAAGATTTCATACTTTCGTGTGCCTTGCCATTTCGGCAGATTTTTTTTTGTGTTTGGGCACTTTCGCTAGCCTCAAACATGCTCGGACGATCAATAGCATGCATGATTTTCTACAGGCTCGGGCGATCAATAACATGTACAATTTTCTAATCGGGTCGGCCTCATTAAAAACCAGAAAAATTAGCTCGAGTGTCTGATATGCATGTTTAAATTATTTTTAACTATTCCCTCGATTGTATTAAGAATATTTTTGATTTGTATATATTTAGGTGCATGTAGATTTGTAGATACTAAATACTATTTAAATACATCTAAATTTAGACAAAGTTAAGACATATTCAGATACATCTAAATTTGGGCGAAGTTAAGACATTTTTATAGATAGACATGTATATATAATTTGAACTGAAATACGAGTTTGGAGCAAATAACTGGTATACGAGAGGCACCAGTCAAAAAAAACCTAAATACATGAAAGTTGTACATATATTAGATAATCAAGATGCGATTGGCAAAAAAAAGGATAATCAAAATGCAATGTACAAGGAATTCGAGAAAAACATAACTTGAAATTAAAAATGCTTTTTTAGTTATGGAAAAGGTTGGAGGTTAATGAGAATCTTAAAAAGTTGACAAGGATTGATTTTTTCTTTGCCTAATTGTGAATTAACAATCCAGAAAGAAAGCAAACAAATATATTGGCCTTTAGCTAGGCAGCTCGATACAACCATTTGAACTGCACGTTTTCACGTTAAACAGATGGTAAAATAGATACACCACTAAAGAGTGGGGACGACAGTGGTAGATTGAGTAGAGAAAATAGGAGGATATATATGCCAAAACTGTTTTCGCAAAACAAAACAGAAAAAAACCAAACCTGCCTAGCTAGAGATGAGGCAAGTCAAAAAAGAAAAGCGAGAGATACGTCTGTAATAAAATGTATGTATGTACACTAGCTACAAGCTAGAACGTGGTGGTAATTCACATATATATGTGCTAGGATATGAAGTGTTTTGTCAAAAAAAAGTGCAAATCGATCAGTATGTGCAAGTATCTCCATGCATTGTTGAGTACTTATAGATACACAAAACCGGGGTCAATTTCAAAATTATCCAAGTCACTACATAGGTCACTTTATCGATGAGAACATCACCTCTAACATAGGACAGATGTTGTGCTATCGATGAGAACATCACATCACACTAAAATACCATTTCTGCTAATGGATATATAGGTCTAATTCAACACTAACTTCTCGTGAGGTATGGAAATTAAATGCAGTTTGACTGAAAGATAACATCACATAAACTTATATTTTTATCTACTTATGTAATATCACTTTGAAACGACATACATGGTTGTGTCTTCACATAATTCATCATTCGCTTACAAATGTAAGATAGTCAAAGATGATACTTGCATATGTGTTACTTTGTTTACCATGATGCCATTATTATAGTTGTAAAACTATATTATTGTATCTTAACACATATACCATCAACACACTAAAGATGATGCCCTCGCATTTGCGAGGGCCACTGTGCTAGTTTGCAGATAATAATAAAATGGTATCCAAGTACTAATCAATCAATAGGCATGTGTTCCATATATAGTCGTACGTGCTCGCAATGAGAAACTTGCACAACATCTTTTGTCCTACCAGCCGGTGGCAGCCGGGCCTCTAGGGAATCTATCGGAAATTAAGGCACTCCTTTTAATAGAGCACCGGAGCAAAGCATTAACACTCCGTGAACACATGTGATCCTCATATCACCGCCTTCCCCCTCGGTTGTCCCAATTTCTGTCACTTTGGGGCCTTAGGTTCCGGACAGCAATACGTATATACAACTTGCAGGTAAGATCATAAAGCAATGAATATCATAATGAATTGATAACATGTTCAGATCTGAGATCATGGCACTCGGGCCCTAGTGACAAGCATTAAGCATAACAAGTTGCAACAATATCATAAAAGTACCAATTACGGACACTAGGCACTATGCCCTAACAATCTTATGCTATTACATGATCAATCTCATCCAATCCCTACCATCCCCTTCAGCCTACAGCGGGGGAATTACTCACACATGGATGGGGGAAACATGGCTGGTTGATGGAGAGGCGTCGGTGGTGATGATGGCGATGATCTCCTCCAATTCCCCGTCCCGGCGGAGTGCCAGAACGGAGTTTCTGGTCCCGAGACGGAGTTTCGCGACGGTGGTGGCGTACTGGATGGTTTCTGGCGATTTCCGACTTCCTCCCGTGCGTTTTTAGGTCGAAGGCAATAAGTAGTCCGAAGGAGGGCGTCGGGGGCCAGCCGAGGCCGCCACACACTAGGGCCGCGCGGGCCCCTCCTGGGCCGCGCCGGCCTAGTGTGTGGGGCCCTCGGGCCCCCACCCGGCTCGCCCTTCCGGCTCCGCCAATATTCCGGGAAAATAGGACCTTTCGCATAAATTTCGAGGATTTTCCCGAAAGTTGGATTTCTGCACAAAAACGAGACACTGTAGCAATTCTGCTGAAAACAGCGTTAGTCCGTGTTAGTTGCATCCAAAATACACAAATTAGAGGCAAAACAATAGCAAAAGTGTTCGGGAAAGTAGATACGTTTTGGACGTATCAACTCCCCCAAGCTTAGCTTATTGCTTGTCCTCAAGCAATTCAGATTAACAACCGAGTGCGATAAAAGAACTTTCACGAACACATTTGTTCATATGATGTAAATATTCTCATGATATGGCAAGTACTTAAGCAGTTCATAATAAGATACATGCAAATAAAATCATCTAATAGCTATGTCAATCATGGAAAAGGTACCAACAAACTAATAATGAGCATCATGAATCATGTCTATCAGCAGGATTGCAATGTTCATAGAATGATATGATAAAGTGGTATCTCGCTTGCCCGTAATTGTACAACAAAACATAAATGCTCGTGCACCTTTGAGGTTCATGAGAAGACTCGGAAGTAGAGGTTATCAAAGATTAAAGCATCAAAGTTATACCACAATTAATCACATTTTGGGACAAGCATATTATACTAAGAATGACAGTTGTGCTCTCAAGAAAGTGCTCAAAGAAAGGATGGAGACTCAATGTAAAAGTAAAAGATTGACCCTTCGCAGAGGGAAGCAGGGATTAACATGTGCTAGAGCTTTTCATTTGTAAAACATGAGTAAAATTATTTTGAGAGGTGTTTGTTGTTGTCAACGAATGATAGTGGGTACTCTAACTACCTCGTCAACCAGACTTTCAAGAGCGGCTTCCATGAAGGACGTTATCTCTACCAGCAAGGTAAATCATCCCTCTTCTCTTTTGTTTACACACGTACTTTAGTTTTATTATGGATGACACTCCCCCAACATTTGCTTACACAAGCCATGGCTAACCGAATCCTCGGGTGCCTTCCAACAATCTCATACCATGGAGGAGTGTCTATTTGCAATTTAAGTTGCTTACCGATAAATCAGGGCAAAACATGTGAAGAGAATTATTAATGAAAGTTGATTAATTGGGGCTGGGAACCCCGTTGCCAGCTCTTTTTGCAAAATTATTGGATAAGCGGATGTGCCACTAGTCCATTATGAAAATCTGTCAAAAGTAAATGACAAGATTGAAAGATAAACACCACATACTTCCTCATGAGCTATAAAACATTGACACAAATTGAGAAGCATTTTGAAGGTTTAAAGGTAGCACATGAGAATTTACTTGGAATGGTTTGAAATGCCATGCATAGGTATTTATGGTGGACACTCGGAATAACTTGGTTTTCATGTGTTTGGAGGTACGAGCAGCGTTCCCGCTCAGTACAAGTGAAGGCTAGCAATAGACGGGAAGCGACAATCAAGAGAGCAAGAATCGTCATAATCATGCTTGCGACAAAAATAAATTAACGGAGGCATAAAAGTGATACAAGAACTCGAGGTAAAGTAAATCATCGAGGCTTAATTGACATTCTGTTCAGTCATATGCATGCGTGAGCATGTGCCAAGTTGATTCAAGAGAATTATTCAGAGGAGGATACCACAATGTCATACCTATCTATGAATAAAGCAATGCAAGCAAATATTTATGACATGCTAGTCATATTAATAAATTGGAGCTAATCATGAGAGAACATGAACTACTAGACTTTCTTAAATGACATATACCTCACATGAACCAACTAAACATGCTCACATGGATGAGTATATGTACAAAAATGAAAACAAATAGAGTTCATACCAGCCTCTCACCACAATCAGATTGCCTTTTCACTTGTGTAGCTTGAATAATATGGAATGAAAACCACGCTCCAGCCACCGAAGACCATTGAACTCATAAAGAACTTTACAAAACCAAAGAAGAACATTGAATATTTTTGGTGTTTTCGAATTTGGAAACAAGAACAAAAAGGAAACAAGCAAACAAAGCAAAATCTTTTTAGGTTTTCTTATAGCAAACCAACGATAGCAAATAAGGCAAGATAAAATCAAGAAACTAAAGTAAACAAGTGGTGAAGAGAAACAACAGAAATATTTTTGGTCTTTTTGTGTTTTAGGAAAGAAACAAAGCAAGAACAAGAAAATGAAAACTAAAAGAAACACAGAAAAGCAAGATAGCAGAAATCTGCCAAAACTTGACAGCAGTACAATAATCGATTTTAAAGAAATTCTTACGCTGCTCAGCTCGAAAAGTGTTCAACTAATGAAAGTTAGATAACAACCTGGGGAACATGCACAAAAATTGGCAGCTCAAAATAACGTTCTGGATGTGCTCACGAATTTTTTTAGTAACAGTCCAGAATCTGTTTTCAGGCAGCACTTTCCCAAATATCATCTTCCTCTCATTAGAAAACCACTCAAAGAAACTAAACAAGTATGTACAAGTATCCAGCAACCATAATATGGAAAGAATGAGTGATGCCGGTATACCTCCCCCTAAGCTTAGGCTTTTGGCCTAAGTGGAGATCAATCCCATGGTGCCCATGAAGTAGCACCTCCGTAGTACGACGAAGATGGATCATATTCCGGGTATGTGCTTGGAAGAAGCACCCGGATACGTGACGGTGTAGTCGTAGGAGGGCTCGGCGTCCTCGGAGTCATGCTGCTGGTGGAAGCCTTGTATCTTCAATTGCTCATCCACCTCCTCCTTAGTGCGCGACCATGGTTTCCTGTCAATACTGAGCAAATCTGGCTGCGGCAAAAGGATTTCCCTCTCTTCCCCGTCAGCAAACAATATTCTATAGACAATCTTATCTAAACTAGTGTCGGTTGTAACAAATTGATGACTCTTCATAGCAGCAATATCGAGCCTGATAGGAGTTATTTTTACATCATTAGGGTCAAGAGGAAGCTCTAAATATGCTAAAACGCGCGAAGCAATAATTCCTCCAAATATAGGCCCCTTGTTAGACAAGCGGCGAGCAACAAGAGCACCAAGATGATAAGGCGTGTCCCCATTGAGTGCAGCAATTAAGAAACCAAGGTGATAGCTAGATATGTGTTATCACCAGAATTTGACCGGATCGGAGGTGGGCCGTGATTGAAGATGGGCTTGAAGAATATATATAGAAGAAATACATGAATCGGCCTTGTGTACCAAGTTTGGGCTAATTGCCCGTGTATCTGTACCATAGTAGGATACGTGTCGGTTAGAAGTTAGAGTTTTATCCGTGCACGGTTAGGTGCACGCTCGAATTAGAAAGTCCCCGGACTATAAATATGTATCTAGGGTTTATGAAATAAACAACAACCAACGTTCAACACAAACCAATCTCGGCGCATCGCCAACTCCCCCGTCTCGAGGGTTTCTTCCGGGTAAGCACCATGCTGCCTAGATCGATGCGATCTAGGCAGCACACGTTTATTCGTCATCCATGCGTTGCTCGTACTGAAGCCTTTTTGATGGCGAGCAACATAGTTATCATAGATGTTTTAGTTAGCATTGTTCTTCGTATCATATGCTATCGTCGTGCAACCCTTAAGCATCTAGCCGCCCTTACGCCTGTCACGGGTGTAAGGGCGACACCCCGCTTGATCATTGTTTAGTAGATCCGATCCGTTATGATTGCTCCTTGTTCTTCAAGGATTAGTTTAATATCTCGCATTGTTAGGCCTTACAAAGGGTTGGAGGATCCAGCGGCGTGTAGGGTGTAGTTTGCTAGCCCTAGACGAGACGTTCCGAGGATCAACCTCGTGTTGGTTTTTAGGCCCTGTCTAGGATCGGCTCACGATCACCGTACGCGAGCGCGAGGCCCAATCACGAGTAGGATGTTCCGATTATGCGGTGAAAACCCCAGATCGTAGTAGGTCGCTTCAGCTTTATCTTGATCAAGCAGGACCACCATCCGATCGTACACCTCGTACGTATCATGGGTGGATCGGCTCTTTGAGCCGATTCACAGGACAACCTGAGAGCCGATCGAGGCTCGTATTTAACGTTTACGTGTATGCCATGCAGGAAACTAAGCGAGGCATCATCCAACACCTTCCCCGACCAGGTATAGGTCAGGTGGCACGCCCTTGCGACGAGCATCGGACATGTGTGCGAAGGCTTTGCGGGCCGTCGCACGGAGGGACCGGGGCCAGCCGCGGTCCCGGGAGATTCCCGGCTCTACGGTGTTGCCCGTCGCTGCCCGCCGGTGGGTTTCTCGACCGCAAGACATTCTCGGCACGCCCGGTGGGACAATCTTCGACATCCACCGCATCGCCATCTACATCCGAGATGGCGGAAGGCACTCCGGTCAAGTACGAGGATCCGACCGAAGAGCTCAAGAAGAAGCATGACGAGATCAAGGCGGTCCTCGAAGCCGACCTCATCGGCTCTTTCCACGGAACCCGCTCCCATGGCATCGGGTGGAAGGGGTTCTCACCGAGTGCGCGCTCGATGGAGTGGACCTGTCCTCCCGTCGGAAGAACGCACCAGGTCGCTGCGTCAGGAGATCAACTTCATGGTGGCTCATTCGCTGCACCGCCATTCTGAGAGCCTGGTGAACACTTTGGAGCGTGTCGCTCTTCGCGTGATCCAGGAAATCATGAGCCATCAGTACTTGATACGTCTCCGACGTATCGATAATTTCTTATGTTCTATGCCATATTATTGATGATACCTACATGTTTTATGCACACTTTATGTCATATTCGTGCATTTTCTGGAACTAACCTATTAACAAGATGCCGAAGTGCCGGCTCTCGTTTTCTCGCTGTTTTTGGTTTCAGTAAATCCTAGTAACGAAATATTCTCGAATTGGACGAAACGAAGACCCGTGGGCCTATTTTTCCACGGAGCTTCCGGAAGACCGAAGAACATACGAAGTGGGGCCACGAGGTGGCGACACCACAAGGCGGCGCGGCCTAGGGGGGCCCGCGCCGCCCTATGGTGTGGCCCCCTCGTCCGGCCCCCGACTCGCCCTTCCGCCTACTTAAAGCCTCCGTCGCGAAACCCCCGATGCGAAAAACCACGATACGGAAAACCTTACCGAGACGCCGCCGCCGCCGATCCCATCTCGGGGGATTCTGGAGATCTCCTCCGGCACCCTGCCGGAGAGGGGATTCATCTCCCGGAGGACTCTACACCGCCATGGTCGCCTCCGGAGTGATGAGTGAGTAGTTCACCCCTGGACTATGGGTCCATAGCAGTAGCTAGATGGTTGTCTTCTCCTCATTGTGCTTCATTGTTGGATCTTGTGAGCTGCCTAACATGATCAAGATCATCTATCTCGTAATTCTATATGTTGTGTTTGTCGGGATCCGATGGATAGAGAATACCATGTCATGTTAATTATCAAGTTATTACATATGTGTTGTTTATGATCTTGCATGCTCTCCGTTTCTAGTAGAGGCTCTGGCCAAGTTTTTTACTTTTAACTCCAAGAGGGAGTATTTATGCTCGATAGTGGGTTCATGCCTCGCATTGACACCTGGGACAAGTGACGTAAAGTTCTAAGGTTGTGTTGTGCTCGTTGCCACTAGGGATAAAACATTGGCGCTATGTCCGAGGATGTAGTTGTTGATTACATTACGCACCATACTTAATGCAATTGTCTCGTTGCTTTGCAACTTAATACCGGAAGGGGTTCGGACGATAACCCGAAGGTGGACTTTTTAGGCATAGATGCAGTTGGATGGCGGTCTATGTACTTTGTCGTAATGCCCAATTAAATCTCACTATACTTATCATGTCATGTATGTGCATTGTTATGCCCTCTCTATTTGTCAATTGCCCGACCGTAATTTGTTCACCCAACATGCTTTTATCTTATGGGAGAGACACCTCTAGTGAACTCGTGGACCCCGGTCCATTCTTTAATACCGAAATACAAATCTGCTCGCAATACTTGTTTTACTATTTTCTCTCGCAAACAATCATCTTCCACACAATACGGTTAATCCTTTGTTACAGCAAGCCGGTGAGATTGACAACCTCACTCGTTTCGTTGGGGCAAAGTACTTTGGTTGTGTTGTGCAGGTTCCACGTTGGCGCCGGAATCTCCGGTGTTGCGCCGCACTACATCCCGCCGCCATCAACCTTCAACGTGCTTCTTGACTCCTACTCGGTTCGATTAAACCTTGGTTTCTTACCGAGGGAAACTTGCCGCTGTGCGCATCACACCTTCCTCTTGGGGTTCCCAACGGACGTGTCAACTACACGCATCAAGCAAATTTCCGGCGCCGTTGCGCGGGAGATCAAGACACGCCGCAAGGGGAGTCTCCACTTCTCAATCTCTTTACTTTGTTTTTGTCTTGCTTTATTTTATTTACTACTTTGTTTGCTGCACTTATATCAAAACACAAAAAAATTAGTTGCTAGCTTTACTTTATTTGCTGTCTTGTTTTCCATATCAAAAACACAAAAAAATTAGTTTACTTGCATCTACTTTATCTAGTTTGCTTTATTTACTACTGCTAAAATGGCTACCCCTGAAAATACTAAGTTGTGTGACTTCACTAGCACAAATAATAATGATTTCCTATGCACACCTATTGCTCCACCTGCTACTACAGCAGAATTCTTTGAAATTAAACCTGCTTTACTTAATCTTGTCATGAGAGAGCAATTTTCTCGGTGTTAGTTCCGATGATGTCGCTGCCCATCTCAATAATTTTGTTGAACTATGTGAAATGCAAAAATATAAAGATGTAGATGGTGACATTATAAAATTAAAATTGTTTCCTTTCTCATTAAGAGGAAGAGCTAAAGATTGGTTGCTATCTCCGCCTAAGAATAGTATTGATTCATGGACTAAATGCAAGGATGCTTTTATTGGTAGATATTATCCCCTCGCTAAAATTATATCTTTGAGGAGTAGCATAATGAATTTTAAACAATTAGATAATGAACATGTTGCTCAAGCTTGGGAAAGAATGAAATCTCTCGGTTAAAAATTGCCCAACCCATGGACTCGACTACTTGGATGATCATCCAAACCTTCTATGCAGGACTAAATTTTTCTTCGCGGAATTTATTGGATTCAGCTGCTGGAGGTACCTTTATGTCCATCACTCTTGGTGAAGCAACAAAGCTTCTTGATAATATGATGGTTAATTACTCTGAATGGCACACGAAAAGAGCTCCACAAGGTAAGAAGGTAAATTCTCGTTGAAGAATCCTCTTCCTTGAATGATAAGGTTGATGCTATTATGTCTATGCTTGCGAATGATAGGACTAATGTTGATCCTAATAATGTTCCATTAGCTTCATTGGTTGCCCAAGAAGAACATGTTGATGTAAACTTCATTAAAAATAATAATTTCAACAACAATGCTTATCGGAACAATTCTAGTAATAACTATAGGCCATACCCTTATAATAATGGTAACGGTTATGCTAATTCTTATGGGAATTCTTACAACAATAATAGGAATACACCCCCTGGACTTGAAGCCATGCTTAAAGAATTTATTAGTACACAAACTGCCTTTAACAAATCTGTTGAGGAAAAGCTCAATAAAATTGATATTCTTGTTTCTAGAGTTGATAGTCTTGCCTCTCATGTTGATCTTTTGAAATCGAAAGTTATGCCTAATAGGGATATTGAAAATAAAATTGTTACTACAGCAAATGCCATCCAAGTTAGAATTAATGAGAATATAAGATTAATGGCTGAACTGCGTGCTAGGTGGGATAGAGAAGAAAATGAAAAACTAGCTAAAAAGGAAAATGTAGCTAAAGTTTGGACTATTACCACCACTAGCAATGCTAAAGATTCATATGTTGCTGCACCTCCTACTATCAATGGTAAAATAATTGGTGTTGGCAATGCTTCTACTCCTAGTGCAAAGCGCGCAAAATTACCCGAAACTCGCTAAAACCGCTCGAAACCGCTTGTGATAAAACTCGCTGAAATTTTTTCCAACCTTGGGGATGATAATCCCATTGCTTTAGATTGTAATGATTTAGATTTTGATGATTGCCACATCTCTGAAGTTATAAAGTTCTTGCAAAAACTTGCTAAGAGTCCCAATGCTAGTGCTATAAATTTGGCTTTCACAAAACATATTACAAATGCTCTCATAAAAGCTAGAGAAGAGAAACTAAAACTTGAAACTTCTATTCCTAGAAAGCTAGAGGATGGTTGGGAGCCCATCATTAAAATGAGAGTCAAAGATTTTGATTGTAATGCCTTATGTGATCTTGGTGCAAGTATTTCTGTTATGCCTAAAAAAGTCTATGATATGCTTGACTTGCCACCATTGAAAAACTCGTTATTTGGATGTTAATCTCGCCGATAATGCTAAAAAGAAACCTTTGGGGAAAGTTGATAATGTTCATATTATGGTTAACAATAACCTTGTCCCCGTTGATTTTGTTGTCTTGGATATTGAATGCAATGCATCTTGCCCCATTATATTGGGAAGACCTTTTCTTCGAACCGTTGGTGCTACTATTGATATGAAGGAAGGTAATATTAAATATCAATTTCCTCTCAAGAAAGGTATGGAACACTTCCCTAGAAAGAGAATGAAGGTACCTTATGATTCTATTATTAGAACAAATTATGATGTTGATGCTTCATCCTTCGATGTTACTTGAGTTACACTTTCTGCGCCTAGCTGAAAGGCGTTAAAGAAAAGCGCTTATGGGAGACAACCCATGTTTTTACTACAGTATTTTTGTTTTATATTTGTGTCTTGGAAGTTGTTTACTACTGTAGCAACCTCTCCTTATCTTAGTTTTATGTTTTGTTGTGCCAAGTAAAGTCTTTGATAGAAAAGTAAGTACTAGATTTGGATTACTGCGCAGCTTCCGCATTTCTTTGCTCGTCACGAATCTGGGTCTATCTCCCTGTAGGTAGCTCAGAAAATTAAGCCAATTTACGAGCATGATCCTCAGATATGTACGCAACTTTCATTCAATTTGAGCATTTTCGTTTGAGCAAGTCTGGTGGCCTAATAAAATCCATCTTTACGGACTGTTCTGTTTTGACAGATTCTGTCTTTTATTTCGCATTGCCTCTTTTGCTATGTTGGATGAATTTCTTTGATCCATTAATGTCCAAGTAGCTTTATGCAATGTCCAGAAGTGTTAAGAATGATTGTGTCACCTCTGAACATGTGAATTTTTATTATGCACTAACCCTCTAATGAGTTGTTTCGAGTTTGGTGTGGAGGAAGTTTTCAAGGATCAAGAGAGGAGTATGATGCAATATGATCAAGGAGAGTGAAAGCTCTAAGCTTGGGGATGCCCCGGTGGTTCACCCCTCGCATATATTAAGAAGACTCAAGCGTCTAAGCTTGGGGATGCCCAAGGCATCCCCTTCTTCATCGACAACATTATCAGAGTTCCTCCCCCGAAACTATATTTTTATTCCGTCACATCTTATGTACTTTGCTTGGAGCGTCGGTTTGTTTTTGTTTTTTGTTTTGTTTGAATAAAATGGATCCTAGCATTCACTTTATGGGAGAGAGACACGCTCCGCTGTAGCATATGGACAAATATGTCCTTAGGCTCTACTCATAGTATTCAAGGCGAAGTTTCTTCTTCGTTAAATTGTTATATGGTTGGAATTGGAAAATGCTACATGTAGTAACTCTAAAATGTCTTGGATAATTTGATACTTGGCAATTGTTGTGCTCATGTTTAAGCTCTTGCATCATATACTTTGCACCCATTAATGAAGAAATACTTAGAGCTTGCTAATTTGGTTTGCATATTTGGTTTCTCTAGAGTCTAGATAACATCTAGTATTGAGTTTTGAACAACAAGGAAGACGGTATGGAGTCTTATAATGTTTACCATATGTCTTTTATGTGAGTTTTGCTGCACCGTTCATCCTTGTGTTTGTTTCAAATAACCTTGCTAGCCTAAACCTTGTATCGAGAGGGAATACTTCTCATGCATCCAAAATACTTGAGCCAACCACTATGCCATTTGTGTCCACCATACCTACCTACTACATGGTATTTATCCGCCATTCCAAAGTAAATTGCTTGAGTGCTACCTTTAAAATTCCATCATTCACCTTTGCAATATATAGCTCATGGGACAAATAGCTTAAAAACTATTGTGGTATTGAATATGTACTTATGCACTTTATCTCTTATTAAGTTGCTTGTTGTGCGATAACCATGTTTCGGGGACGCCATCAACTATTCTTTGTTGAATATCATGTGAGTTGCTATGCATGTCCGTCTTGTCCGAAGTAAGAGAGATCTACCACCTTCATGGTTGGAGCATGCATATTGTTAGAGAAGAACATTGGGCCGCTAACTAAAGCCATGATTCATGGTGGAAGTTTCAGCTTTGGACATATATCCTCAATCTCATATGAGAATAATAATTGTTGCCACATGCTTATGCATTAAAGAGGAGTCCATTATCTGTTGTCCATGTTGTCCCGGTATGGATGTCTAAGTTGAGAATAATCAAAAGCGAGAAATCCAAAATGCGAGCTTTCTCCTTAGACCTTTGTACAGGCGGCATGGAGGTACCCCATTGTGACACTTGGTCAAAACATGTGCATTGCAAAGATCAGTCCAAGTTAATTAGGACAAGGTGCGGGCACTATTAGTATACTATGCATGAGACTTGCAACTTGTAAGATATAATTTACATAACTCATATGCTTTATTACTACCGTTGACAAAATTGTTTCATGTTTTCAAAATAAAAGCTCTAGCACAAATATAGCAATCGATGCTTTCCTCTTTGAAGGACCATTCTCTTTACTTTTATGTTGAGTCAGTTCACCTATCTCTCTCCACCTCAAGAAGCAAACACTTGTGTGAACTGTGCATTGATTCCTACATACTTGCATATTGTACTTGTTATATTACTCTATGTTGACAATTATCCATGAGATATACATGTTACAAGTTGAAAGCAACCGCTGAAACTTAATCTTCCTTTGTGTTGCTTCAATACCTTTACTTTGATTTATTGCTTTATGAGTTAACTCTTATGCAAGACTTATTAATACTTGTCTTGAAGTACTATTCATGAAAAGTCTTTGCTTTATGATTCACTTGTTTACTCATGTCATTACCATTGTTTTGATCGCTGCATTCACTACATATGTTTACAAATAGTATGATCAAGGTTATGATGGCATATCACTTCGTAAATTATCTTTGTTATCGTTTTACTCGCTCGGGACGAGCGTAACTAAGCTTGGGGATGCTTGATACGTCTCCGACGTATCGATAATTTCTTATGTTCTATGCCATATTATTGATGATACCTACATGTTTTATGCACACTTTATGTCATATTCGTGCATTTTCTCGGAACTAACCTATTAACAAGATGCCGAAGTGCCAGCTCTCGTTTTCTGCTGTTTTTGGTTTCATAAATCCTAGTAACGAAATATTCTCGGAATTGGACGAAACGAAGACCCAGGGGCCTATTTTTCCACGGAGCTTCCAGAAGACCGAAGAACATACGAAGTGGGGCCACGAGGTGGCGACACCACGAGGCGGCGCGGCCTAGGGGGGGGTCGCGCCGCCCTATGGTGTGGCCCCTCGTCCGGCCCCGACTCGCCCTTCCGCCTACTTAAAGCCTCCGTCGCGAAACCCCCGATGCGAAAAACCACGATACGGAAAACCTTACCGAGACGCCGCCGCCGCCGATCCCATCTCGGGGGATTCTGGAGATCTCCTCCGGCACCCTGCCGGAGAGGGGATTCATCTCCCGGAGGACTCTACACCGCCATGGTCGCCTCCGGAGTGATGAGTGAGTAGTTCACCCCCGGACTATGGGTCCATAGCAGTAGCTAGATGGTTGTCTTCTCCTCATTGTGCTTCATTGTTGGATCTTGTGAGCTGCCTAACATGATCAAGATCATCTATCCGTAATTCTATATGTTGTGTTTGTCGGGATCCGATGGATAGAGAATACCATGTCATGTTAATTATCAAGTTATTACATATGTGTTGTTTATGATCTTGCATGCTCTCCGTTTCTAGTAGAGGCTCCGGCCAAGTTTTTACTTTTAACTCCAAGAGGGAGTATTTATGCTCGATAGTGGGTTCATGCCTCGCATTGACACCGGGACGAGTGACGAAAAGTTCTAAGGTTGTGTTGTGCTCGTTGCCACTAGGGATAAAACATTGGCGCTATGTCCGAGGATGTAGTTGTTGATTACATTACGCACCATACTTAATGCAATTGTCTCGTTGCTTTGCAACTTAATACCGGAAGGGGTTCGGACGATAACCCGAAGGTGGACTTTTTAGGCATAGATGCGATTGGATGGCGGTCTATGTACTTTGTCGTAATGCCCAATTAAATCTCACTATACTTATCATGTCATGTATGTGCATTGTTATGCCCTCTCTATTTGTCAATTGCCCGACCGTAATTTGTTCACCCAACATGCTTTTATCTTATGGGAGAGACACCTCTAGTGAACTCGTGGACCCCGGTCCATTCTTTAATACCGAAATACAAATCTGCCGCAATACTTGTTTTACTATTTTCTCTCGCAAACAATCATCTTCCACACAATACGGTTAATCCTTTGTTACAAGCAAGCCGGTGAGATTGACAACCTCACCGTTTCGTTGGGGCAAAGTACTTTGGTTGTGTTGTGCAGGTTCCACGTTGGCGCCGGAATCTCCGGTGTTGCGCCGCACTACATCCCGCCGCCATCAACCTTCAACGTGCTTCTTGACTCCTACCGGTTCGATTAAACCTTGGTTTCTTACTCGAGGGAAACTTGCCGCTGTGCGCATCACACCTTCCTCTTGGGGTTCCCAACGGACGTGTCAACTACACGCATTAGTACTGTTAGGACCGCCCTGTACCCCGCCGCAGGCGTTACCCGCCCCGTCCACCGTCGCCGTTC
>NC_061510.1:248491556-248526129 GCF_022539505.1 Lolium rigidum | reverse complement strand
CGTTGTCTATCAGAACTTTTCTTGTAGTGATACCGGCCTCTGCACGGTTTTTCCTTCCTCTTCTCTTTCCACCACGACTACAACACTCACGACTCGGTTTGTTGCTGCTATGTATAACAGCATGGGTTCCCTTTCCAAAGGCAAAGCCAATACCGGCGCAGTGGCTAGCATCGTTTTTAGCTCTTTAAATGCTGCGTCTGCCTGAGGGGTCCAGACGAAGGTATCGGATTTTTTCATCAAAGCATAGAGTGGCAGAGCCTTTTCTCCCAACCTGCTTATGAACCGGCTTAGCGATGCCAAGCTTCCGGTAAACTTTTGCACATCTTTGAGATCTTGCGGTATAGTTATTCTTTCGATGGCCCGGATTTTTACCGGATTAACCTCAATACCCCGGCTTGATACAAGAAAGCCAAGCAGTTTGCCGGCAGGAACACCGAAGGTACATTTTGCCGGATTGAGTTTCATCCAGAACCTCCTCAAGTTGTCAAATGTTTGCCTTAGATCATCGATCAAGGTCTCTTTTACCATAGTTTTGATCACGACATCGTCCACATAGACTTGCTCATTTTTTCCAATTTGATCAAACAGACATTTTTGCATACAGCGCTGGTACGTTGCACCAGCGTTGCGCAAACCGAAAGGCATAGTGACATAGCAATAAGCCCCGTGCGGGGTAATGAACGCAGTTTTTATTTGATCTTCCTTTTTCGTGGGAATCGGTGGAAACCGGAATAAGCATCCAGAAAAGACAACAGCTCACAGCCAGCAGTAGAATCAATCAGTTGATCGATCCGGGGTAAAGGGAAAGGATCTTTCGGGCAAGCCTTGTTCAGGTTGGTGTAGTCGATGCACATGCGCCACACCTTTGGAGCTTTGGGGTCTTCCTCTTTTTTCTTCTCGACCAGCACCGGATTGGCTAGCCACTCAGTATGTAGTACCTCCACGATGAAACCGGCAACCAGTAACTTTTTCACTTCTTCTCCAATGATCTTTCTCCTGTCTTCAGCGAACCGGCGTAAGGGCTGTCTTACCGGCCTTGTATCCTTCCGGACATTTAGAGAGTGCTCAGCCAACTCCCTCGGAACACCTACCAAGTCATCAGTAGACCAGGAAAAGATATTCCGATTCTCACGGAGGAAGTTGACGAGCGCGCTTCCTATGCCTCATCAAGGCCGGCACCGATACGAACGGTGCGTTCAGGGTATGCCGGGTCCAGCACGATGTCCTTTGTCTCCTTGGTTGGCTTGAATGCCGGTGTTCCCAAGTTACCACTCATTGCCGCTAAGGTCAACTGCGAGGACTGAGCCAGCGCAACTGCGGTTTGTATCCTTCTTTTTTCTTCTGCGATCACCAGCGATTCAGCCAGGTTTGATCCGGCGGAAGCAGTTTCCAGTGAGACCTTATAGTTTTCCACCACAGTCAAGGGTCCACGAGGTGCCGGCATCTTCATCTTGAGATACGCCGTATGAGTTGAGGCCATGAATGCTGCCAATGCCGGTCTCCCTAGCAGTGCATGGTAAGGACTGTCTAAGTCCACCACCTCGAACAGGAGGTTTTCGACCCGGCAATTGTCACGTCCTCCAAACGACACATCCACCCGGACTTTAGGACAGACCCGGAACGATTCCGTGGAAGGTAGTGTGTATTGGTTGTAGCATGTTTTCTGTTATCCCCAGCGTATGCATGGTGTGCCGGTACATGATATTTATGCTGCTCCCATTGTCTATCAGCACCTTGCTGAATTTGACACGAGTCGTTGGCCCATGCATGATTGGGTCCACAACAAGAGCATAGCCACCCGGGTTTGGCATTATCCTTGGGTGATACTTGAACGACCAGGTAATTTCCTGATCAGACCACAGCATGTATTTCGGAACTGTCGGCATCACCGCGTTCACTTCCATGGAACGGCGATGCATGCTTTGCTTGTCTGTTGGCTGAGTAACGAACACAACACAGCACAGGTGCGGATCCTTGTAAACGTTCCGGCCCAAAGGCGCCGGCGGTGGTGGTTGGCCGTCGCCATCTTCCACCTGATGAACTTGATGTTCCTGCTGCCGGTTCGGCTGAGGTTGTACCGGTAGAGCATTTGCTCCGGTAAGCGGAGCCGGTGGTGGTAGTCTTCCGGCATTTTGGTCCCTTGCATCTTTCATCATGCCTCTTTCCATCAATCTTTTGGTCCAAGTGAAATCTTTTGTCAAATGGTTTGCCGGTCTTTCCGGATTCGGTGTGTGCCAGCGGCACTACTGATCCATAGCGGATTCCATGGTGTATCTCTCCTCATTTGGCCATGGTTTCTTTTCAACCCATTGTTTTTTAGCACCCGCCCACGGCTGCGATCCGGTTTTTTGACTCTGGCTTCCGCTGGCGCCGGAATTATCCTGCACCGCGGCTACTTGCTGCGGACCATACCTTCGATCCGGAAAATCTTCCCTTCTTTTGTTGTGCCGGTTATCCCGGTATTGATCTTGGCGTGGTTGGCTCGTTTGCGCCGGTTCAGCTTGAACCGCCGGATGCATTGGGTCTCCCAATGCGTAGCTATCTGCCACACGTATCATCTCTGCCAAAGTTACCGGCATGTTTCGCTGCAGCTTTTGCCACAACGGTGAACCTCTTCTGCACCCGTTGCAAAACCAAGCAATGGCCTGTACCTCGATCACCCCTTCACAGGAGTTTCTTGTGGAGTTCCACCGGGTCAGGTAATCCCGGTCTGTTTCATTGGAGCGCTGCACGCACAAAGCGAGCTGATGCGGCCTGTTTGGCCTCCGATACGTACTGCTGAAGTTGCTTACAAAAGCTTCCTCAAAGTCCAATCAACCATTTATGCTTCCTGCTGGCAAATTGTTAAGCCATATGCGTGCCGGTCCTACCAGGAAGGACGGTACGATTCTCACGGCCCAACGCCGGTTTCCTCCGCCTGTTACGGTTCCTCCGCCGCCAGCGACGTATACTTCGGTCACGTAATCTGCAAGCCAGTCTTCCGGCTTAGTGGTGCCATCATATGTTTTTGTGTCACGGGGCAACTGGAAGTTGCGAACCGGTGGTTCCTCTTTCATGATTCGTGGGCCAAAGCACTTTGGACCAGGAGGACCTTCTGCCTCAATCATCTCAGATAAATATACCTTGTCCAGCATGTGCCTCGCATCCCGGTCTGGCAGGCATCTTTCTCCTACGCGTCCCCCCAAAGGGTTCCGGTAGGCCGGGATTCTTTCAGTTCCTGAATCAGCTTCATCGTAGCGTTCCGGTACTGCGGCTCTTGCCTGCCGGTACCTTGGCGGAGGCATTTCCTCCTCAACATAAGCTGCCCTTGGTGCACGATAATTTTGCCCGGTTTCACCTCTACCGGCATAATAATTTCCGGCATAGCCACGTGTGGGGACCCCGGACTAGCTGTCCGAAATACCCTGTTATGTATACAGTTCACGATCCCATGATCAGTGCGCCGTGAACACATAACCGAACTGATATCAAATTACATCCTTGATTACAAAACGGAATAAGAAAATTACAATGAGGTCACATGACCATACTTACATAATAGCCTCGAAGGGCCTGACCTAATCATCAGAGTAGCGGAATCACTTCAACAGTGCAGACCCCAAGTCATCTGCCATAACCCTATAGGCAACTGACTGGGAAGACGTTCCTAGCTCGCATAGACGTCGCCATATCCTTCTTCATTTGTCGAATTCCTCCAAGTCTGGCCAAGTAAATAGCCAGGGACAAAGCCGTGAGTACATTTGAGTTGTACTCGCAAACCATCAAGAAGGTACTTTGCAAGAGTGCAAGATGATAAGTGCTAATCTAAGATGACAAGAGGGAAGAGCTAATTTCTCTTGTGAAAATAGCATGAAGAAGAGAAGTAGTTTCTCTTGTGGATATAGCATGAAGAAGAGAAGTAGTTTCTCTTGTGGAGAAAGCATCCCGACTTCACGGTCGAAGGGGACACTTAGGAATTCATCTAAGACATCTCTATATCTCAAATGAAGAAGATACTTCAAAAGAGGGACTACAACATAAAACACTAGGAAGGGTAAACCCATTTTTGTTTCCTTCCCGACCATCTCCACATGGTCACCACCACTTTTCGGTACCATCCCGGTACTCCAAAACAAAGTCCTTTTCTTTCTTTACTCAAAACACTTTCGTAAAACCAAAACACATTAGGCTAAGCAACAGCAATTCCAACCGTCCATGACCGCGGACGCGGCTATTCGAATAGATTTTACTCTGCAGAGTTTGCACACTTTCCCCACCTCTATCCGGATACCTATCGTGTGGGCATCATCCCCGCATAACAACATATGCCACGACGGATACCCGAACATAGCCTTTCGCCCATTCGACTTAGCAAGAGGTCCTACCCTATGGAGTATGTACCTCCACGGCACCGTGGCAGCTCACCTCCCTTTGAGCGTGGCTCCACCGCCAAGCCAGGAGACCCATAGTGTCTTCCGGACGGGTCAGCCCCGAAGGCCTCCCGTTATACTATTGTCCCAACCATGACAACCCGGACTCGGGGTAACCGTACCCTTGTATAGTTGTGCGGTGCCTCATGCTAAGAAGAACAAACGTCAAGCTAAGCTCCGTGCCCACGTTGGAGTAGCTGTGGTTGCGCGGGTTAATTGTCACGGGTGAATACTTAGGCGCCAAAGTTTTCGAAAACAAGATTTTCTTTCCAACCATCTTTGCCAAGATCCTTTCCTTTCATAAACACACGCTTAGGCAAGTCCAACTCACCCAAGGTTTTTCAAAAGTTCTTTTCAACAAGGTATTTTTTCCAAGGGGTTCCCAACCTATAGTTTCATGTAAGAACTAAGAGACAACAATGGCATGATGCTAGCCATTATACCACTAAGGAGATGATAATTGAGGTGTCAAGGAGATCGTACATACTTAGGATAAGCATGCATAGGGACATCATAAATAGGATGATTCAACAAGGGTCATGATGTTAATCATCATACCACTAAGAAGATGATAATATAGGTGGTCAAGGGGGCATACATGCTTAGAGTAAGCATGCATAAGATCAACAAGGGGTTCAACATACTCGAGAGTAAGTATGTATAACAGCAACAAGGGGTTCACATACTTGGGAGTAAGTATGCATGGCATCAACAAGGGGTTTAAGATACGACAAGGGCCTGATGCTAACCACCATACCACTATGGGGTGCAAAAAGGGTGTCAAGAGGTCGACACACACAAGACAAGTGGGCATACCCATCACACATAGAGGGTACACCAAGATCATGGTGATGACCACCATTTCCCTAAAGGGGATGGTAGTGAGGCGTCAAAGAGAATTCAACATGCTCATGGGGAGCACGCTCCATCAATCAAAAGTAGATACCACACAAAATAGATCGAGAGACAAGAATAACAACAAAGTAACCACAATATGTGATTCAACATTCAGAGATCAAGAGATGGCTTGCCTTGGTTGGCTTATTTGTCCCTGGACTTCTTCAAACTCTTCAAATAAGAATGCCAACAATATAAATAAAATCCTCGTACGAACCACTTCTTCTTCTTTCCCGGAAATGTTCGCATCTATCGCCGGAAAATATAAAAGGAGCACAATCAACACATTGTACCAACAAAGAAATCATGCAACAATCAGAACCCTACCACTCAACCAAGGGCTAATCATACTAAGGACTTATAGATACTACAATACAACTTTAAGAGTTTTAATTTAGAAAACCCAATTTATTCACCTAATAAAGGCATGAGAGCCTCACAAATGAGCAATTTCCTCCAAGGTATAAATTAATTATACCATGGTTGATAACACCATAAAGAAGACAAGTGCAATGGTTTGGCATCAAAAACATTCATATTTTATTTTCAAACCTTTTTGGAAAAGTAGAAATCAATTCTCCTAGTTTAATTTGCTCAAATAACACTAGTCAAAAATAGGAGGTAAACACTACACCACACTATTTGAAAACTTAACCAAAACAATAGAACTTGGTCTAATTTGCAGAAGGTTTTGTTTTTCAATTATAAAACATAAGTTGGCCACTTTTTAAAAGAAAAGAGGTGGCCAAAGATTTTAAATAAATAAACGTTTTGAGTTCAACAATTCATGTGACACACACATATTAATAACAGAAACAAATATGCATGGACAGAGAATAGAAATATTTTTCCTAGATGGCCAGTACTAAAACAAGACTAACCCAATTGGATTCACCCAAAAAATTTAATCCTATAATTTTAGGAATTATCTAGAATCTACAGTACACATAGAACAAGTTTAATTCACTAAAACTCTTATAAAAATCCTAAAAATATGAGGCCAACGGCATTGGAAATATAATGAAATTTCTGATCTAAAGCAATTGGTTTCATTTGATTTGAGTTTGTAGAACTGAAGTTATTAGCATTTGGGTGCTACTGGTTTTGGGGAAAAAAACAGAAATCTCAAAATTTTAAAAAACGGGCGGGAACCGTCTGGGCCGCACGGGATTTGAAGAGGTGGCCCGGCCCAGGAGGGGTTTCCAGGTGGAGGGGAGGGAAAAAAGAAAAGAAAAGAAAGGGAGGGGGGCCAGGCGGGCCAGGCCGCATGGGCTGACGTGGCCATGCAGGCCACGCAGCGTTTCGATGAGGACGACCAGAGGGTCGTCGTTCTCCTTCGCCCAGGCACGCTCGGGAAAAACAGAGAGAGGACGGGGGCGGATCGGTGGCTCACCTGGGCGGCGGTCGTTGAAGGCAGCGCTCCGGCGGGCGGTGGCGGGTCGAGGGCTTCCAGACGCGGGCTCGGCGGCGTCCTCCTCGGCTGCAGCTGCTCCTCCCGGCGTTCTATGCTTGCAGCACCTCCCGGATAACGGCGACGGCGGCGGCTCCGGCGGTCCTGGGCAGTGGGAAAAGGGCGTGTTAGGGTGGGCAGATGGTGGCGAGTGAGATGGAAAAGAGGGGGAAGGAGGCCGTTGTCGCGGGAGGACTCCATCTGCTCGCCATCCCTCATGGTGACAATGGTGGAGGAGCTCTCTCCGGCGAGCAGCGGCCAGAGAAGGTGTTGCAGGGCTCCTGGCGAGAGGTGGTAAGAGAGAGGGGTGGAGTGGGAGGTTTCTGTGAGGGAGAGGAGCGACAGAGGCGGGCTTTTTATAGCCGAGTCGGGAGCGATGGGTGGTGGCCGTGTGGCCAATGGCAGGGCGAGGCGTGCGGTGGCGGTGGCCAATGGAGGCGTACTTGCTGACGTTGGGGCGGTGCTGGGTGATGACGTGAGGGCGCTGGCGTCAGCAGAGGGGGAAGCAAGCGCAGGAAGGGAGGGGGAGGTCGAGCGGGAGAGGGTTCCCTGCGTGCGTGTGTTTTTCCCTCTCGGTGTCTGTTAGGGTTTAGGTTTAGAGGGTGTGGGCTGATGGTGCTGGGCTTGTTGGATGGAGAGGGAGGGGTCCAGGGGGTCCCTGGGCTTGGGCTGACGGTCAGAAGGGTGCAAGGGAGAGGGAAGTGCAGGGGTACTTGACCCCGGCCATGAAGAAGAAGAAAGAGAGAAGAGAGAAGGAAAAAGTAAAAAAAGAGGGGGTGGTGCCCTCCTAGGGTTTTTGCAAATGGAGAAAAACGAGCAGGGAGGGTGAAGGCTAAGTGGAGAGGGAGGGTGCCATGCAATGCCCATGTGACAAGGGTTAGAAGAGAGGGGTCATCGAAAAATAATGAAGAAAGAAAAGAGGGGTGGTGTGATGATTATGCCAACTTGATTCAAGAAGATAAAAAATGGTAGAGAGATGAGGAAGTTGTGGTGATATGTTGGGGTTTCTTTTGGACAAGTCACTAGGGACTTGTATGACCATGGGTCATTGTATAGTGATTTTGGTAGGATTACAAGGAGTGGTAAATGCACTATTTTCCAAGTAAAGAAAATCTTCAATGGAGGATCAAGTGTGGAGAAAAGGTTTTGAAAGAGCTTCTTGAAAATAGAGATGGAAAGAGGATATGGCTCATTTGCATTTATCAAATGATCATGTTGATCCAACAAGGTTTGGTGGATAGGGTGTTGTTGGAGTAGGGTTCATAGAGGTGTATTTGATGTCCAGAATGTGCCACTCACATTTGGGTTTATATGGTTTTTACTTGGATCACTCCACCAAAGTAGAATAGAAAAGGGTTTTAGGGTTTATCTGGATCAAGAATGAATTTTATGATCTTGGAAGGCTAGAGATACAATTGGAGATTTAAATCATTTGTAGGACAAATGATCATTCACCAAGATTATGACTAGATGGGGTTGTGACCTCGAAAGAGGGAGATGTGAGATGTATTAATGGCAAAGACAATGCCATGAATATTTGATCACAAATCAAATAGTTCTAAATTTTATTTTGGTGTTTATGGCCTTGATTTTGATTTAATCAAATAGGATTTTCTTGAATTATTAAAAAGATGAGAGGTTGTAGAAGAGTAGAATGATCCATAGAAGAATAGAAAATATGTATCATTCCATTTTATTTGAAGAAACCAAAACTACAAATAAAAGCTTTCACAAGATTTTAGAGTCACATAAAGTAAGGGTAAGCCATTTGGTAAATACTTTGGGTTAAAACAAAACAAAAAACACTTTAGAAACCATTTTGTGATTTTATGATCTAAGGTGATCATAGCCAATTTTAAAAGGAGAGGTTTTTGACAAGATCCTTTGAATTAAGGTTTTGAATTATGGGATAAAACAAAGAGCATTGGTGATTTTTGTGAGATGTTTTTCTCAAATGTTTTTGAAGGGAGGAGGTTAAGGTAGTACAAGAGTGACCATAGCTTCACTATTTTTCTGGAGACTAGAAATTGTGTGTTGAGGTACTTATGGAGAAAACACCAAGCATAGGGTTTATGCATTGGTAAAGAAGGGAAAAGAATTTTCCAGGGCCACACATGTGTTTTATTTAGGTGAGTTTCTTGTTTTATCACTAGAAGTATTGTTCTGTGAGGTAGCTCAAGACAAAACTCAACAACAAGATCAAGGCAATTCATCTACCAACAGATCAAAGCAACTCATTACAACAAACAGATCAAGACAATTCATCTAATTAGCCTATAGAAAAAAATTTTGTTCCCCCTGATTTTTGCACTATGGACAACTAAACAAGGTTGCAAAAGTTGGGGTGTGACACCACGACCTGCCCCTTGGCTTTTTCTTCCGGCCTCATGTCGCCCGGCTTGTTGTTTTCCGGCAAGTACCGGATCATACACAGTCATTTCCTGCGCATTCACTTCTTTTTCTTTTCTTCTGTCTCGATGGGGGGACGATGCCTGCCCATGGGACTTGCTTCCGGCATTCTTTGCCGAACGCACCGATTTCGATGCCACAGCTTTGTTTACTCTAGCAAGCTCAGCATTTTGTTCCTGTATCATATCAAGCAACTCCCTAACACGATCTTGCTGTTTTGTTAAAGCATCTCCGGTAAGTGAGTCACACAGCTCTACAGCAGCCCTAGCAGCTTTTATGGTTTTGTCCGGGCTACTGTACTTAGGTTTCTCTACGATGCTCACAGATGCAGAGGTACTTTTCCGGCAAGAATCTCCTTACGCAGATCCTGATCTAGATTGCGAGCTCTAAGCCGGTTTTCCGGTACTCTAGCAGCCTGAGCGCTAACGAAGCAAAGCCATGGGCAGCGTTATACTCACGTAGGGTTAGGTTCAGCTCGCGCTGCGCCCGGATGATGTCCGCGCCCCCGGAGAGCAACTTTTGCCGCTGCGCCTCCAGCTCCGCCTGAGCCGCTGCCGGGTCGATGTTCTGTGCGATGGGCGTCGCCAGCACGTTCATCGCCGCTTGGAGAGGAGTCTCCGGTGGCGCTGCAGATGCACCCGCAACCCCTTGGTCACGCTCCGTCGGCAGCTTGGCCGTGCGCGTAGACTTCGTCTGTCCAGCGCCTTCCGCCGCGACCTCCTTGCCGGCGTCAGCCGCGCCAACCACCAGCACCTCGATGCTGCCGGCGGCGTGGCCGCTGCGAACTGCAGATCTTGGCGGGTCCGGCGCAACCAGCACCGGCGAGAGGCACTGGCGCTCCGGGACGGTGCCGTAGTAGACGCGGAGGCTGCCGAACTCGATGACGCGGCCGTTCTTGGGGAACTTACCGCCGTTGGCGAAGCACCCAATGTTGTCGTTGATGAAGTCCATGGCGAGGACGCGGTCGACGAGCGCAGGGACCACACGCTCGCCGGAGATGGTGAGGAGGCCCGTCCGAATATGAACTCCAGCAAGCGCAGCTGCTGGCCCCATGGTGGGCGCCAACTGTCGTCGTGGTGAACAGACAGATGCCATGGGATGGCTTAAGTTTGGGCCGAATGTGCGCTAGAGGATTCAGGGGAGGGTTTTGGTTATATGGGAATGGATTCCGGATGGAATACCAGATGCTTTCTTGATGAACTTGGCCTTGGCCAGAGGTTGAAGAAGAAGAACACAAGAACTAGCTCAACTAGGAATCTCTCTATTCCATTGAATTAGGTTACAAGCTCTCAGATACAGGGTAGGACGTACCCGCGATAGGGTGTGCTCCCTCTCCTTATATAGGGGAGAGGGTGGCTTACAGGGGAAGAAACCCTAGGAAACCCTAATGGCATCTTTGACTAGACAAACTACTTTACAAAGCCTCTTTGGCAGCTGATGACACCGGTGGACCTTTAATCAGGCACGGTGACATCCTCCGGTACCTTTTACGTCATCTTCTCCTTTGGCCTCAGAGCTTCGATTAAAGCTGAAGTGCTTCGCTCATCCTTGTCCTCTAGCTCTTGAGAGAATCTTTGACCAGCTTGCCGACGTGCTACAGTGTAGTCTGTACCGGTAGTCCGGTACCTTCTTAGCCTACTCCGGTATACCCCTTCCGGGATACCGGCATAAGCTCACTTAGCCATAAGCTTAACTCTTTTGTCCGGAATAATCTTTAAACCGGTACCTTATCAGCCTAAACTAGGCAAGTTCGGCATGCCTTTGGCATACCGGGGTCATTGATGGCGCGTGAGACACACGTCCGTTGGGAACCCCAAGAGGAAGGTGTGATGCGTACAGCAGCAAGTTTTCCCTCAGTAAGAAACCAAGGTTATCGAACCAGTAGGAGTCAAGGAACACGTGAAGGTTGTTGGTGGCGGAGTGTAGTGCGGCGCAACACCAGGGATTCCGGCGCCAACGTGGAACCTGCACAACACTATCAAAGTACTTTGCCCCAACGTAACAGTGAGGTTGTCAATCTCACCGGCTTGCTGTAAACAAAGGATTAGATGTATAGTGTTGATGATGATGTTTGTTTGCGAAGAAAAGTAAAGAACATAGTTTGCAGTAGATTGTATTTCAGATGTAAAGAATTGTACCGGGGTCCACAGTTCACTAGTGGTGTCTCTCCCATAAGATAAACAGATGTTGGGTGAACAAATTACAGTTGGGCAATTGACAAATAAAGAAGGCATAACAATGCACATACATATATCATGATGAGTACTATGAGATTTAATCAGGGCATTACGACAAAGTACATAGACCGCTATCCAAGCATGCATCTATGCCTAAAAAGTCCAACTTCAGAGTTATCATCCGTACCCTTCCAGTATTAAGTTGCAAACAACAGACAATTGCATTAAGTATGGTGCGTAATGTAATCAACACAAATATCCTTAGACAAAGCATCGATGTTTTATCCCTAGTGGCAACAGACACATCCACAACCTTAGAACTTTCCGTCACTATCCCGGATTCAATGGAGGCATGAACCCACTATCGAGCATAAATACTCCCTCTTGGAGTCACAAGTATCAACTTGGCCAGAGCCTCTACTAGCAACAGAGAGCATGCAAGAACATAAACAACATATATGATAGATTGATAATCAACTTGACATAGTATTCAATATTCATCGGATCCCAACAAACACAACATGTAGGATTACAAATAGATGATCTTGATCATGATAGGCAGCTCACAAGATCTAACATGATAGCACAATGAGGAGAAGACAACCATCTAGCTACTGCTATGGACCCATAGTCCAGGGGTGAACTACTCACACATCGATCCGGAGGCGATCATGGCGATGAAGAGCCCTCCGGTGATGATTCCCCTCTCCGGCAGGGTGCCGGAGGCGATCTCCTGAATCCCCCGAGATGGGATTGGCGGCGGCGGCGTCTCTGGAAAGTTTTCCGTATCGTGGCTCTCGGCATCGGGGTTTTCACGACGAAGGCTTTAAGTAGGCGGAAGGGCAGAGTCGGGGGGCTGACAGGGGCCCCACACACCAGGGCGGCGCGGGCCCCCCTTAGGTCGCTTGGCCCTAGTGTGGCGGCGCCTCGTCGCCCCACTTCGTATCTCCCTCGGTCTTCTGGAAGCTTCGTGGAAAAATAAGACCCTGGGCGTTGATTTCGTCCAATTCCGAGAATATTTCCTTTGTAGGATTTCTGAAACCAGAAACAGCAGTAAAACAAAGAATCGGCTCTTCGGCATCTCGTCAATAGGTTAGTGCCGGAAAATGCATAATAATGACATATAATGTGTATAAAACATGTGAGTATCATCATAAAAGTAGCATGGAACATAATAAATTATAGATACGTTTGAGACGTATCAAGCATCCCCAAGCTTAGTTCCTACTCGCCCTCGAGTAGGTAAACGATAACAAAGATAATTTCTGAAGTGACATGCTATCATAATCTTGATCATACTATTGTAAAGCATATGAGATGAATGCAGCGATTCGAAGCAATGGTGAAGACAATGAGTAAACAAATGAATCATATAGCAAAGTCTTTTCATGAATAATACTTTCAAGACAAGCATCAATAAGACTTGCATAAGAGTTACTCATAAAGCAATAAATTCAAAGTAAAAAAAGCTTTGAAGCAACACAAAGGAAGATATAAGTTTCAGCGGTTGCTTTCAACTTCAACATGTATATCTCATGGATAATTGTCAACACAAAGTAATATAACAAGTGCAATAAGTAAACATGTAAGAATCAATGCACACGAGTTGATACAAGTGTTTGCTTCTAAGATAGAAGGAAGTAGGTAAACCGACTCAACAATAAAGTAGAAGATAGGCCCTTCGCAGAGGGAAGCATGGATTACTATATTTGTGCTAGAGCTTTTCATTTTGAAAACAAGAAACAATTTTGTCAACGGTAGTAATAAAGCATATGTGTTATGTATAAGACATCCTATAAGTTGCAAGCCTCATGCATAGTATACCAATAGTGCTCGCACCTTGTCCTAATTAGCTTGGATTAACATGGATTATCATAGCATAGCATATGTTTCAACCAAGTGTCACAAAGGGGTACCTCTATGCCGCATGTACAAAGGTCTAAGGAGAAAGCTCGCATTGGATTTCTCGCTTTTTGATTATTCTCAACTTAGACATCCATACCGGGACAACATAGCCAACAGATAATGGACTCCTCTTTAATGCATAAGCATTCAACAACAGTTAAAATTCTCATAAGAGATTGAGGATTAATTGTCCAAACTGAAACTTCCACCATGAATCATGGCTTTAGTTAGCAGCCCAATGTTCTTCTCTAACAATATGCATACTCAAACCATTTGATCATGAAAATCGCCCTTACTTCAAGACAAGACGAACATGCATAGCAACTCACATGATATTCAACAAAGGTAAAAGTTGATGGCGTCCCCAGAAACATGGTTACCGCTCAACAAGCAACTTATTAAGAAATAAGACACATAAGTACATATTCTTCACCACAATAGTTTTTAAGGCTGTTTTCCCATGAGCTTTATATTGCAAAGACAAGGAATGAAGTTTTAAAGGTAGCACTCAAGTAATTTACTTTGGAATGGCGGAGAAATACCATGTGGTAGGTAGGTAGGGTGGACACAAATGGCATAGTGTTTGGCTCAAGGATTTGGATGCACGAGAAGAATTGCTCTCAATACAAGGCTAAGCTAGCAAGGTTGTTTGAAGAAAACTCAAGTATAAAACGGTGCAGCAAGACTCACATATGAACATATTGTAAGTATTATACGACTTTACATCGTCTCCTTGTTGTTCAAACACCTTAACCAGAAAATATCTAGACTCTAGAGACCAATCATGCAAACCAAATTTTAACAAGCTCTATGTAGTTCTTCATTAATAGGTGCAAAGCACATGATGCAAGAGCTTAAACATGATCTATATGAGCACAACAATTGCCAAGTATCAAATTATTCAAGACATTATACCATTTACCACATGCGGCATTTTCCGTTTCCAACCATATAACAATGAACGAGGTAGTTCAACCTTCGCAATGAACATTAAGAATAAAGCTAAGAACATATGTGTTCATACGAAATAGCGGAGCGTGTCTCTCTCCCAAACAAAGAATGCTAGGATCCGATTTTATTCAAACAAAAACAAAAATAAAAACAAACAGACGCTCCAAGTAAAGCACATAAGATGTGACGGAATAAAAATATAGTTTCACTAGAGGTGACCTGATAAGTTGTCGATGAAGAAGGGATGCCTTGGGCTTCCCCTAGCTTAGATGCTTGAGTCTTCTTAAAATATGCAGGGATGAACCATGGGGGCATCCCCAAGCTTAGACTTTTCACTCTTCTTGATCATATTGTATCATCCTCCTCTCTTGACCCTTGAAAACTTCCTCCACACCAAACTCAAAACAATCTCATTAGAGGGTTAGTGCATAATTGATATATTCAGAGGTGACATAATCATTCTTAACACTTCTGGACATTGCACAAAGCCACTGAAAGTTAATGGAGCAAAGAAATCCTTCAAACATAGCAAAACAGGCAATGCGAAATAAAAGGCAGAATCTGTCAAAACAGAACAGTCCGTAAAGACGAATTTTTTAGAGGCACCAGACTTGCTCAGATAAAAATGCCCAAATTGAATTAAAGTTGCGTACATATCTGAGGATCACGCACGTAAATTGGCAGATTTTTATAAATTTTCTACAGCTGGGGCGGCTCAATTTCGTGACAGCAAGAAATCTGTTCTCGCGCAAGTAATCCAAATCTAGTATTGACTTTACTATCAAAGACTTTACTTGGCACAACACTGCAATAAAATAAAGATAAGGAGATGTTGCTACAGTAGTAACAACTTCCAAGACTCAAATATAAAATAAAAGCGCAGAAGTAAAATAATGGGTTGTCTCCCATAAGCGCTTTTCTTTAACGCCTTTCAGCTAGGCGCAGAAAGTGTGAATCAAGTAACATCGAGGGATGAAGCATCAACTTCATAATTTGTTCTAATAATAGAATCATAAGGTAACTTCATTCTCTTTCTAGGGAAGTGTTCCATACCTTTCTTGAGAGGAAATTGATATTTAATATTACCTTCCTTCATATCAATGGTAGCACCAACGGTTCGAAGAAAAGGTCTTCCCAATATAATGGGACAAGATGCATTGCATTCAATATCCAAGACAACAAAATCAACGGGGACAAGGTTATTGTTAACCATAATACGAACATTATCAATCCTCCCCAAAGGTTCCTTTATAGCATTATCAGCAAGATTAACATCCAAATAACAGTTTTTCAATGGTGGCAAGTCAAGCATATCATAGATTTTCTTAGGCATAACAGAAATACTTGCACCAAGATCACATAAAGCATTACAATAAAAATCATTGACCCTCATCTTAATGATGGGCTCCCAACCATCTTCTAACTTCCTAGGAATAGAAGTTTCAAGTTTTAGTTTCTCTTCTCTAGCTTTTATGAGAGCATTTGTAATATGTTTTGTAAAGGCCAAATTTATAGCACTAGCATTGGGACTTTTAGCAAGTTTTTGTAAGAACTTTATAACTTCAGAGATGTGACAATCATCAAAATCTAAACCATTATGATCTACAGCAATGGGATCATTGTCCCCAATATTTTGAAAAATTTCAGCAGTTTTATCACAAGCAGGTTCAGCAGTTTTAGCAGTTTCGAGCAATTTTGCACGCTTTGCACTAGGAGTAGAAACATTGCCAACACCAATTATTTTACCATTGATAGTAGGAGGTGTAGCAACATGTGAAGCATTATCATTACTAGTGGTGGTAATAGTCCAAACTTTAGCTACATTATTCTCTTTAGCAAGTTTTTCGTTTTCTTCTCTTTCCCACCTAGCATGCAAGTCAGCCATCAATCTAATATTTTCATTAATTCGAACTTGGATGGCATTTGCTGTAGTAACAATTTTATTATCAATATCCTTATTAGGCATAACTTTCAATTTTAAAAGATCAACATCAGAGGCAAGTCTATCAACCTTAGAAGCAAGAATATCAATTTTATCAAGCTTTTCTTCAACAGATTTGTTAAAAGCAGTTTGTGTACAAATAAATTCTTTAAGCATGGCTTCAAGACCAGGGGTACACTCCTATTATTGTTGTAAGAATTCCCATAAGAATTACCATAACTATTACCATTAGCAGAAGGATATGGCCTATAGTTGTTACCGAATTATTCCTATAAGCATTGTTGTTGAAATTATTACTTCTAATGAAGTTCACATCAACATGTTCTTCTTGGGCAACCAATGAAGCTAAAGGAACATTATTAGGATCAACATTAGATCTACCATTCACAAGCATAGACATAATAGCATCAATCTTATCACTCAAGGAGGAGGTTTCTTCAACAGAATTTACCTTCTTACCTTGTGGAGCTCTTTCCGTGTGCCATTCAGAGTAATTTGTCATCATATCATCAAGAAGCTTTGTTGCCGCCCCCAAAGTGATGGACATAAAGGTACCTCCAGCAGCTGAATCCAATAGGTTTCGTGAAGAAAAATTCAATCCTGCATAGAAGGTTTGGATGATCATCCAAGTAGTTAGTCCATGGGTAGGGCAATTCTTTACCAAAGATTTCATTCTCTCCCATGCTTGAGCAACATGTTCATTATTTAATTGCTTAAAATTCATTATGCTACTTCTCAAAGATATAATTTTAGCGGGAGGATAATATCTACCAATAAAAGCATCCTTACATTTAGTCCATGAATCAATACTATTTCTAGGAAAAGATAGCAACCAATCTTTAGCTCTTCCTCTTAAGGAGAAAGGAAACAATTTTAATTTTATAATGTCACCATCTACATCCTTATACTTTTGCATTTCACAAAGTTCAACAAAATTATTAAGATGGGCAGCAAGCATCATCGTAACTAACACCAGAAAATTGCTCTCTCATAACAAGATTTAGTAAAGCGAGGTTTAATTTCAAAGAATTCTCTCGTAGTAGCGAGTGGAGCAATAGGTGTGCATAGGAAATCATTATTATTTGTGCTAGTGAAGTCACACAACTTAGTATTCTCAACAGTACCCATATTAGCAGTAGTAAATAAAGCAAACTAAATAAAGTAAATGCAAGTAACTAATTTTTTTGTGTTTTTTAATATGGAGAACAAGACAGCAATAAAGTAAAACTAGAAACTAATTTTTTTTGTGTTTTTGATATAAGAGCAAACAAAGCAGTAAATAAAGTAAAACAAAGCAAGACAAAAACAAAGTAAAGAGATTGGATGTGGGAGACTCCCCTTGCAGCGTGTCTTGATCTCCCCGGCAACGGCGCCGTAAAATATGCTTGATGGCGCGTGAGACACACGTCCGTTGGGAACCCCAAGAGGAAGGTGTGATGCGTACGACGAGCAAGTTTTCCCTCGCAAGAAACCAAGGTTATCGAACCAGGTAGGGAGTCAAGGAACACGTGAAGGTTGTTGGTGGCGGAGTGTAGTGCGGCGCAACACCAGGGATTCCGGCGCCAACGTGGAACCTCGCACAACACAATCAAAGTACTTTGCCCCAACGTAACGAGTGAGGTTGTCAATCTCACCAGCTTTGCCGTAAACAAAGGATTAGATGTATAGTGTGGATGATGATGTTTGTTTGCGAAGAACAAGTAAAGAACAGAGTTTGCGTAGATTGTATTTCGGATGTAAAGAATTGGACCGGGGTCCACAGTTCACTAGTGGTGTCTCTCCCATAAGATAAATAGATGTTGGGTGAACAAATTACGGTTGGGCAATTGACAAATAAAGAAGGCATAACAATGCACATACATATATCATGATGAGTACTATGAGATTTAATCATTGCATTACGACAAAGTACATAGACCGCTATCCAACATGCATCTATGCCTAAAAAGTCCACCTTCAGGTTATCATCTGAACCCCTTCCAGCATTAAGTTGCAAACAACGAGACAATTGCATTAAGTATGGTGCGTAATGTAATCAACACAAATATCCTTAGACAAAGCATCGATGTTTTATCCCTAGTGGCAACAAGACATCCACAACCTTAGAACTTTCTGTCACTGTCCTAGATTCAATGGAGGCATGAACCCACTATCGAGCATAAATACTCCCTCTTGGAGTCACAAGTATCAACTTGGCCAGAGCCTCTACTAGCAACAGAGAGCGTGCAAGAACATAAACAACATATATGATAGATTGATAATCAACTTGACATAGTATTCAATATTCATCGGATCCCAACAAACACAACATGTAGGATTACAAATAGATGATCTTGATCATGATAGGCAGCTCACAAGATCTAACATGATAGCACAATGAGGAGAAGACAACCATCTAGCTACCGCTATGGACCCATAGTCCAGGGGTGAACTACTCACACATCGATCCGGAGGCGATCATGGCGATGAAGAGCCCTCCGGTGATGATTCCCCTCTCCGGCAGGGTGCCGGAGGCGATCTCCTGAATCCCCCGAGATGGGATTGGCGGCGGCGGCGTCTCTGGAAAGTTTTCCGTATCGTGGCTCTCGGTACTGGGGTTTTCGCGACGAAGGCTTTAAGTAGGCGGAAGGGCAGAGTCGGGGGGCTGACAGGGGCCCCACACACCAGGACGGCGCGGGCCCCCCTTAGGTCGCGTGGCCCTAGTGTGGCGGCGCCTCGTCGCCCCACTTCGTATCTCCCTCGGTCTTCTGGAAGCTTCGTGGAAAAATAAGACCCTGGGCGTTGATTTCGTCCAATTCTGAGAATATTTCCTTTGTAGGATTTCTGAAACCAAAAACAGCAGAAAACAAAGAATCGGCTCTTCGGCATCTCGTCAATAGGTTAATGCCGGAAAATGCATAATAATGACATATAATGTGTATAAAACATGTGAGTATCATCATAAAAGTAGCATGGAACATAAGAAATTATAGATACGTTTGAGACGTATCAGTCATCCCCCAACACATGGTAATAGAGCTAGGCCATGGCTAGTAGAGCAGCAGCAGCAACAGCTAGCACACCATAACAGCAGCTGAGAGCACATCAATAGCAGCTAGCATTGTCCAGCAGCAGCACGGCATGGCAGTATCTCCAAGGGGAGGAGCTGCCGTAGCTGGAGCTAGACGAAGAGGAGTAGAAGAGGAGGCGTACCTGGAGCAGGAGCACCACGGCGTGCCCATGGCGGCACGGCGGCACGGCCCGACCACGGCAGCGCCCAGCCGCGGCCAAGCCTGGCGTCGCCGAGCACAAGTGCTCCAGCACCACGACGGCGAGGCACACGGCCGCGTCACCGCGTTTGGATCGCCGGCGAACGGCTAATCGCCGCGGATCCGTGCGGCCATGCGTCCAGACGAGTTGGGGGCGAGCGAAGGAGGCGACGAGGACCAGATCGACGCGGACCATCTGGTTCACCGTCGAGAGGCGGTCCTTCTGCAACCAACCACGTCGCCGGAGTTGGCCGGAGACGGCCGGAATAATTCGGTGACGGCGGCGGCGACGCGAGTCGCCAGAGCTCGGGGGAGATTAGGGTTCGTCGAAGCGGCGTAGAGGGAGAAGAGTGGGAGCAACCGCACCGGTCGGTTGGACCGTGCGGGTCTAACCCAACCCACTGGACTCCACTGACAGGTGGGCCCAGGGGCATTTCTGTCTTTACAAAAATGCCCATTACATTGAATCTTTTCCAGAATTTTTATAAAATAAATATAGCTCTAAAAAAAATATGAAAACCACTCAACACAAAATTCTCTATCATAATAAAATATGAAAAGGAATTTTTGGAGACAAAAGAGATTAAGTCATAATTTGATGACTATTTAATCATTAAAAATAACCCACCCTATTTTTTATGATAAAATAAGTCCATAAATTCTTTTGGACTTTAAAAACACCTTGACAACATTTCAAGGTAGTATTTTACTCTAAACAGAGTATCTCTAAATTATTATTAGTAATTACCTCTCACATAAAATGATAAGACATCGGAAGGGGGAACAAACCCTAACAGCTGAACCATGCATAAATGCTTCTTTAACCATTGCCCTTATCGGACAATGATGCTATTTTTCAGCAACAGAGGACAAGGGTCAGTCCACACCTTCGAACTGCAACACTTTGCAGTCTTCAGGCAAGTGCATCGCTTGCTCATGTCATTCGAGTATTTTTAACAAATTACTTGCAAAGTACTATACTTATCACTCCTGCATGAAAAGCAAAAGTAATACTTTCATAACTATGAATATGACTATGTGGTTGGCAATGGAACCATGGAATGTGTTGACATGGTGGAGGTTCCATTGCAATGGGTTTATATCCATCTAGGATTAAACAACAAATGTCGTCCAGTGATTTGTGTGCCGTAATACCCGTGTTAACCATAAGATCTGGAGTGGGACGGAGTAGTCAATTGTGCTTCCACCTCTCGTTCATCAACGGATGCGCTTACCGTAGCAGTTGTATCTTGCGAGAACAACCGGAGGGTGGGGATCCCATTCTAATTCCCCACGGTAATGCGGTCTATGATGGGTTGCAACGACCGATGAAGGACCATGGTTGCGACCTGGTAATAGTTGAGGTCGGATGGTATCCTATGGATACGCTGGCCGGCGAGAACCCAAGGTCGGAATTGCAACAAAGGGTGTGTGTTCGAGGTAGCGGAGGAGTATGATTGGCTAGACCTTATACCGGGCCTCACACCAAAGGAAGTGTGGACGGGAAAGCTGCCCGGTTGGCACCAAGGTTAAGATGTCTTATGGGTAAAGCAACACACCTCTGCAGAGTGTAATGAATCGTGACCTGTCACTCCTCGTTCCGGGTTTTGGAACTGCGAACGCTGCCGGAAAGGAACTCCATGAAGTTCTAGTAAACCGGTGAAGGCTGACGGACATAGTTCTTCTAAATAAAAGCAACCTCTTGAAGAAATGATTATCAAAACCTGCATTGGTATTAGACTTTTTGGTCTAATATCGTAGCTAGTGCATTAAACACCTCTTTTCTATAATGAACTTGTTGAGTACGCTCGTACTCATACCACTCTTAAATCCCCTGCTTAGATTGTCTGAATCGACTTGAGGAGGACACCGACAACCAAGGAGTGGAAGACATCTGCTATGAAGAACCGGACCTCTCCGGAGGTATAGAAGGAGTGGATTACCTCATCGTCTACGGAACCGGGGAGGGTTCCGGAGGAGAACAAGCGTAGACTTATCTGATAGTAGTAGTAGCCGAGCAGTACGAACACTTAGTACTGAGCTGCTCGATGAGAATAAATGTACAACTTACTAAGACTTCTATATTGTAAGTTGAGTCGGGTTCACCTCGAACCCAGGAGTATTCCTCTTAGGACCCAAGAGGAACTCCGAGATGATATGTATATATATGGCTTGTAATAATAAATGAATGAGTTATGGACATGTTATGTTCTGTTGTACTACTCTGAGGGATGTAATATTTGCGGATTGGTACTTCGTGAATGTTATATCAACGACTGGCATACTACAACATGCAGTGGTATGCAGGGTCACCACAGTCGCCTCATCACCTGTGAAAGAAGAGAGCATAGGGGAGCAGCAAAGATAAGTGTACATGCCCGAGAAACGGAGGCCAAAACGAAGATTTTTTTGCAAAAGTGAACTTTTGGAGACAACAGAGGCAACCCGTCATGGGCCCCAGCAGGCTGGACTAGAGACCAGGTTACCCGGTAGCACCACCCGGCATGCCGAGTGAGGTGCCGAGTAACTCGGCAGGTAGTCCGGTCGGCCGGGTCACATACAGAATTTTTTCGAGAGCAAAATTCCCAAATTATCTTCCCTCTTGTTTGCTCCAAAAATTTCTCACAAACTTTTGCAAAACTAACTAGGATGAAGTGAGAGTCATGAATAGAAGTGGTTGACTCCCTAAGGGCACAAGATCTAACCCTAAATCCTCAAGTTCATATGTTGGGTAACAAAAGGGAAGAGCACTTGAGGAGGGGGATGAAGACAAGATGAAGTTACCTGAAGACATGCTCTCCTTGCCCTAACTTGGTGGAGAAGATCTTCTAATGGAGGAAACCTAGGTGGGTGGAAATCCAAAGTCCTCACAAACGGCTTGACCAATCTTGAATCCCTTCGGTGGAGATGCTCCAAATGATGGGCGGAGCAAGGGGAAGGGATGGATCTGGAGCTCCAAGGGTTGAATCAATCTCCTTGGAGATGAGGGATGTGTGGTAATAGTGGCAATGGTGGAGAGATGTGATGGGGAAGAAAGGGGATCCAAAGGGCAAACCTAACTTCCCAAGGAGTAAGTAACCTTTGCCACGCGCGAACCCGGTATCCAATCCGGTATTACCGGGTCGTGTGCCGACCAGCTCAGCACCTAGATCGGCAGGCCGGGCCAGGCACCGGTAGCCCGGTAGCAGCACCCGACAGACCAGGCTGGCTGCTGGAAATTCCAGCAACAGCACTCGGCAGGCCGGGTCGGGTACCGAAAATCCAGAACGACCTCTTTTTGTTAGAATTTCAAGGCGGGCATGCAGATATAGAGATGAAGGATGTAGTAGGTTGGATTAGAGAAAGTTTAGATTCTAAACATGCTCGTTGGTAAGAAGAAAATCAAATTGCAACAATGAGCATGGTTTCGAATTAAGCATGAACCGAACGAGAAACTTCAAAGATAAGATATGGCACTTAAGATCATACGGCCTCAAAAGATGAGTAAGCTAAGATGCATAAGAGGCAAATAAAAGGGCAGGGGATTTCTCCCCCTTATGTGAAAGCGCAAATGTCATGAGACCTCGAAGAGACATGCTTGGGTCCATATTTTGACATTGGTTCTATTGATGTTGCACACATAGGTATGCATCATACCAAGACATGATAAGATGACTATCCCCATATATGTTGCACAACCAAGCTAGATAGCAAGTTAAAAGTAAGAATATAGTGCAAGAAATTATTCAATCTAAGTTGTTAGGATCAATAATACCAAGTTCTCCTCTCAAGTTCACAAACCGGGCTTCATCCAAAGGCTTAGTGAAAATATCCGCCAATTGGTACATTGTTCCCACATGAGTGAGCTCAATGTCCCGGTTGGCAACATGGTCACGTAGGAAGTGATGGCGAATGTCAATGTGTTTTGTGCGGCAATGTTGGACTGGGTTGTTGGCGATCTTTATTGCACTTTCGTTGTCACATAGAAGAGGCACCATACCAAGAGACACACCATAGTCTTTCAAGGTTTGCTTCATCCATAACAACTGAGTGCAACAAGATGTCGCTGATATGTATTCGGCTTCGGCGGTGGATAGGGCAGTGGAGTTTTGTTTCTTAGATGACCAACTCACCAATGACCGGCCAATAAATTGCCAAGCCCTGAAGGTATACTTCCGGTCAACCTTATCACTAGCCCAATCGGAATCTGAATAGCCTATGAGTTCAAAGGTTGACCCCTTTGGATACCACAGCCTGAGAGTAGGAGTAGGAACAAGGTATCTTAAAATCCGTTTGACCGCCAACAAGTGGCTCTCCTTATGAGCAGATTGAAAACGAGCACACATCCTGACACTTAACATGATATCCGACCTAGAAGAACAAAGGTAGAGCAAGGATACAATCATGGAATAGTATACCTTTTGATCCACATCCTTCTCACCACCACATGAGCCAAGCTACCCCTTTACGGGCATGGGTATCTTCATTGGGCTTGCTTTGGTCATGTTAAACTTCTTGAGCATGTCCTTCACATATTTTTATTGGGAGATGAAGGTGCCTTTTGCGAGTTGCCTCACTTGGAAGCCTAGAAAGAACTTCAACTCCCCCATCATGGACATCTCAAATTTCCTGGTCATCAACATCTCAAAAGCCTTGTTATGTTCAGGGTTCGTTCCACCAAATATAATATCATCAACATATATTTGACATAAGAACATGCCACCCCCTTTAACCCGCTTGGTGAAAAGGTTGGAATCGACCGTACCCATGCTAAACCCATCCTTGAGTAAGAAACCCCTAAGGTACTCATACCAAGCACGTGGAGCTTTCTTGAGACCATAGACTACCTTATGGAGTAAATACACATGGTTGGGGTGACATGGATCTTCGAAACCCGAGGGTTGAGCCACATATGCAGTTTCTTTTAGGGGACCATTAAAAAATGCACTTTTCACATCCATTTGATATATCTTGAAATTAGGGAAAGATGCAAATGCAAGCAAAAGACGAATAGCTTCAAGACGGGCAACCGGCGCAAAGGTGTCCTCATAGTCCATACCTTCTATTTAGGCAAACCCTTGCGCCACTAACCTTGCTTTGTTTCTTATGACAATGCCATTCTCATCTTGCTTGTTCTTGAACACCCAATTGGTCCCAATGACATTGATGCGATGATCTTTGGGTCTCTCAACTAGAGACCATACTTCATTGCAGGTGAAACATTCCAATTCTTCTTGCATGGCAATTACCCAATCCGAATCAACCAAGGCTTCATGTACCTTTAGTGGCTCAAAACTAGACACAACCGCATGATGTCGACACTAAGTTATAAGTAATGCATGGTATCTACGAGTTACCACTCCTCTTGAGATGCTACCAAGGACTTGATCTACTTTCATGTCACTTGCCCTTGAAGCAACCTTGATCTTCCGAATGGTTTCTTCATGATCAATAAATTCATCTCTATCTAGTTCTTGATCATGAGGGACAACTTGAGCTCGACCATGGGATGAGGATGATTCTTGATCAGCATCATGGTCTTGTTCAGGGGGATGAGGATTTTCTTCTTGTTCTTCGGAATGCGGCTCATCTTGAGTAGAGGATGAATCTTGGGCTGCACTTGAAGGTTCAGCTTGAGTTGAGCAAGGATCCACTTGGGCTGAGCTTGAGGCTTCTATTCCACCATCTTGATCATTAGTATGGACCTCCGTGGGTCGAATGTGCCCAATGCCCATAAGCTTGATGGCATTAGAAGGATCATCATCACCTGCAGCACATGGAACAACTTACTCCACTTGGGAGCAATTATACTCCAAGAACACCACATCACAAGATACTTCAATAGTCCCACTGGACTTGTTGTAGTATCTATAGGCGTGGGAGTTCTCCGCATAACCAACAGATGTACCCTCTCTAGTTCTAGTTTCAAATTTACGAAGATTCTCTTTATTGTTTTTAACAAGACATTTGCATTCAAAGACACGAATGTACATGACATTAGGCTTGTTACTTGTGAGAAGCTCGTATGGAGTTTTATTATGCAGGGGATGGAGGAAGATCCGGTTGGAGTAGTGGACAGCTGTAGAGATGGCTTCTCCCCAAAAGTTATGGGGTGACTTGAATTCACTCAACATGGTTCTCGCCATCTCAATAATAGTCTGGTTCTTCCTTTCAACAATACCATTTTGCTGAGGGGTATATGGAGCTGAAAACTCATGCTTGATGCCCTCATCATCAACAAAGTCTTGCATAGTGTAGTTCTTGAACTCGGTGCCATTGTCGGTCCTTATCACCTTGATCTCAGATTCATACATTCGTTGAACCTTCTTGGCGAAGATGATGAACTCTCTATAGGTCTCATCCTTAGACTTAAGGAGAAAGACCCAAGAGTATCTTGAGTAATCATCAACAATGACCAGTCCATATTTACTCCCACCAAGAGTTTCATAATGAGATGGCCCAAAGAGATCCAAGTGAAGGAGCTCCAGATTCCTAGAGGTGGTGATGATACTCTTGATAGGATGTCTCTTCTTGAGTTGCTTTCTAGCTACACATGCACTGCACACATGATCTTTCTCAAAGGAAATGCCTGTTAGTCCAACAATGTGCTCACCCTTTAGGAGTTGTTTAAGATTTGTCATGTTGACATGACCAAGGCGGCGATGACACAGCCAACCTTCGTCACGTTTGGCTATTAGACATGTGGGGAGATAAGGGCTATCTTTCGAGAGTTCAACCACGTAAAGGTTGTTCTCCACATATCCAACAAGGACCAATTTGAGATTATCACTCCTAAAGACTTTCACACAATAATTAGTAAAATAGGAATTATAGCTGGCATCTGCAAGATGATAAATAGAAAGCATATTGTATCCAAGGGATTCAACAAGCATGACCGTCTCAAGGCACAAGTCCTTAGAGATTGCCACCTTGCCATACCCAAATACCTTTCCCTTTGAGTTGTCACCAAAGGTGATGCTTGACTTTTTGTTAACATCCTCTATGAATTGGTCAAGCACACCTATTCCTTCGGTCATATGATTGGTGCATCCACTGTCAAACACCCATTTTGGACCACCGGAGGAATACCCCTACAAAATCAAGTAGAGGTTTTAGGAACCCATCGATTAATGGGTTCCTTTGTAATGGCAACAAGATCTTTTGGTAACCAAATTGAGTACCCTCTATAAGCATAGCCATTACGAGGGTCAACATATTCATCATAAACATCACCATAATAATGTACAAATAAAGCATAGTGACTGTTAGGTCCCGTGCGGTCACCACTAGTGGCTTTGCCATCATTAGTGACCTTCTTGTTCTTTTCTTGAGCGGGCTTCTCCTTCTTGTAGTTGTTCGTCTTGTGGGGCTTGGGAGCATACCCAAGTCCATACTTCTGATTGTTTGACCTTTGCTTACTCAAAAGGTCATCCGATCCCATATTATTCTTGGAGGTGGTGAACTTGGCTAGTTCCTTTGTCAACCTAGCATTTTCTTTAGAATAGTTTCTTGTTCACAAGCCGAGTCATTTGGATAATAGTTGAGACCATATTTGGTTACCAAAGATTCAAGATATTCATTGGTCTCAACATATAGAGATAGTTCTTCTTTCAAACGAACATGTTCCTCAACAAGTTTAGCATGTTCACAAGTAAATGAGGTAGAGTGGAACTTGCAACATTTTCAGCAACAATGGGATCATTCAATGATCCAAGAGCCTTCTTATAGGTATCTTGGAGTTGGTCATGGATCTCTCCAAGTTTCTTGAGCTCATCCTTGACAAGCTTGTTAGCCTTTTCAAGATGGTCAAGATCCTTAGTGAGAGAAACATGAGCAACTTCAAGCTCCTTCTTTGAAGCATCCAACTCTTGGGTCATTAATTGAGCCCTTTTAATAGTTTCTACGTCCTTAACTTTATCTAGTTCAAATGTTTCAACTAGTTGCTTAAGGCCTTGAGATATGCACCTTTCGTTTTTCAGCTCTTGTCTTAGGAGATTGAATCTCCGTTTCTCATCTTTCAGATGAGATTCTAATTCCTCAATGGACTCGTCCCTTTCATTGAGGGAGTCCATCAAGAAATCGAACTTTACAAGAGCATCACAATGAAGAGTGCATCTAACTTTGAAAAGACCATTAAGAACAACCTCTTCATCTTGATTATCAGTTTCAACATCAAGAATGCTAGATAAAGAAGGTGTGGATTCCATTACCTTTGCTTCCCTTGCCATAATACAAGAGCCAATGACCGTAGAGGAGGAAGAGTCATCGGAGTCATCATCATAAGTCATTCTTGCCATGAAGGAAGAACCAATAACATTTGGAGTAGAAGAATCCGTGGAATAATCCTTGGAGTAATCATATGTGAAGAGTGACCCGGTTCGGAGTAAGCCAAACCATCCACTCCTGCCTACTTCTCCTCATCTTCCCCCTCTTCATCGGAAATGTACTCAGTACCAACAAAGGCTCTTCCCTTGTTCTTCTTGTATCGCTCATTTATTGGGTCTGGCTTCAGTCTTGGCTTGACACCTTGGACAAACCTTGGCTTGTCTACCCTCTTCTCATAAGGGCACTCATTTGCAAAGTGACTATCTTCATCACAGTTGTAGCATGTTCTCTTCTTCTTCTCATTGGAGGAGATTGGGAACTTCTTCTTGTACTTCTTGACAACAAAAGCAAAATTTGTCCCAATGTCACTAGTTGAAGTCATCTCCTCTTCTTCTTCGATCTCATAGACTTCTTCACTTTCTTGGACTGCCCTGGCCTTCAAAGCAACGTTGTGGGAGGGGTCATCGACACGGTTCATCACCATGAGTCTTTCTCCTTCTTTGGCCATGTTGTCATTGGCAGCCACATAAGAGACAATATCATCCGCGGATAGATCTTCTTGTTTGGTGAGGATTTGCAAATTGAGGGCAAGGTTGGTGTCCTTCTGTTTGACAGCAATCATGGCAATTACCTTGGACTTTATGAACTCTTCATTCGTTTCAAAGCCATCACTATATTTATCACAACCAAGGCCTTTGACCTTCACCCGAAGAGCTCCAAGTCTTCCATAAGCCTCAGCTATAGTCTCCTCTTCCTTGATCATGAACAAGGTAGCCTTAGTCTTGGCTGACTCATAAAGAGACTTTTGGATAAGATTGGTTCCCTCTTGGAGTAGTACAATCCTATCCCAAAGCTCTTTAGCTGAGTCAATATCATTGACTTGGTCAAGTAGCTTGCGGTTGATGCCACTTCTAATTTTGTCACATGTAGAGGCATTGAGTTGACGGTTGTAGAATTCGGTGGAGGTCAACCTAATGGGATCTTTTGGCTTCCGGTATCCATCAACAATGATCTCCCACATCTCCACACTGCAGTTGCGAATATGAGACTCCATAGAAGATTTCCAAAAGGAAAAGTGAGTTCCATCAAAATGGGGAACATTCCCACTATGGTTTATATGAGGCATGGGTGAAGTGTTTTTAGGATAGTCAAGATTGACCTGATTGTAGTACTCCCCAAGGACAACAGCCCCACTAGAAGTCCCACCACTTAGGCGTTTAAGCATGGCACTCATGTCTGCCATTTGGCTCTGGAGATCATCATCCTTTTTCTTTTTCTCAGCTTCATATGCTAAGAATCTAGATTTCATATCCTTAACCAAAAGGTTAGAATCTTCATCCAAACCCTCGAATAGTTTATCCATCTCACTCTTAAGGCTGTAAGGCCCTTAAAAAGAGTCCAGGCTCTGATACCAATTGAAAGTCCATAGATGGTAAACCTAGAGGGGGGTTAATAGGTTTCTACAAATTTTAATTGTTTCTTTGCAAGTTTAGGCTTTGCGGAATATAAAGTGATCCTAATGCAAACTAGGTGAGGCATCCTATATGATGAAACAAGATACTCAAGCACGAAGGCTATCACGCAAGTAAATAACACAAGTAAATAGATCGGTTAGAAATAACCGAGGCACGCGGAGACGAAGATGTATTCCCGTGTTCCCTTCCTTTGCAAGAAGGTACATCACGTTTGGAGAGGTGTGGGTCCCACGAAGGACTTCCCAAACGCCACGAAGGCTCACCTTCTTCTCCGGAGCCTACCCCACGAAGGAATAGCTCACTCACTTGTGGTAGACTTTAAAGGTAGCCTCCAAGCCCTCACAAACTTCTTCTTGGAGAAAATCCACAACCCAGATGCTTCTGAGTGAGTCTAGCCACCTAAGGTTTCTCCAAAACACAAGAGCACCCAGCTAGCACGATGAACTCAAGGGGGGAATGAGATTTGTCTTGGTGGAATCGTAGATCAAGGCCTCCTCAAGCTTTTCCCCAAAGGGATTTGAGTTTGGTTGGAGGAGGAGGGAGATCTGAAGGTTTTGGAGCTCAACATGGAGTATGAGAGAGGGAGAAATATCTTGAGCTTTTGCACTGGTCACCATGCCTCTTCAATGAAGAAGAAGAGGCTTATATAGTCCTCCTAAGAAAAGAGCCGTTTGATAAGTCAGAGTCGAGGCACCCGACATAGGACCCGACAGGTACCGGATTTTTCGGTGTACCACCCGGCATGCCGGGCCACATACCGGGCTGCCCGGCAGGAGCGCCCAGTATGCCGGGCCATGTGCCAGGTTACCCGGCAGTAGCACTCGGCATGCCAGGCTGTGTGCCGAGTTGCCTGGAGCTGCAGTTCTTCCTCTCGAACCCTATGACATGGTTCCCAACTTTGCTCAAGTGGAAAGTTTCTCGGAACAACTATACCTCTTAGCATTTTTTGGTGTGAATATTATGTGGTAGGATTTTTATATGTGGCTTTGGCAACATCCCCTTTAAGCTCATCGAGACTACCCCTCTTAGTAGAGCGGTGGTTCCTATAGACTCAAATATAACCAATAGAGAAAAGAGCCAAAACACCGTCACTTCTTGAGAACATCAATTGGGGGTCTCTCACCACCTTGCAACCTCGTATGCAGACTAAAACCCTTTCTCACCACCTTGCAACCTCATATGTGGACTAAAACCAGTGTATACACTTATAGAAACCATTATTTCACACAATAGCTCTGGTATCATTGTTAACCAAAATAACGGTTAAGGGTAAAATACTCTTACAAAACCGACCAGAACTGGACTCTGAGACCTAGCCTCTTATATAAAGCCTAGGAGGAGCCAACGGGAGATCATTGAATCTTTTCCATAAACCTAGCTTGTTCTAATTTAGGGCGCTTTAGCCTCATAATCAATATGTCTGATAAGCCTTGTTTGTCTGACCAATCGACGGAACCATCAAGGCACCACTTTTCCCTGAAATCCTAATTCCATATCCATGGACATTGTTGAGGTCACCCCTCATCAATAGTAAACTGGAAAGATCCAGTAAACGTAAAATAAAATTAATTCGCAAGTCTTATATACATTCATTAACCATCAGCAAGTATTTCCCAAGGTTCGATAAACCTATATCTACTAGGAAAAATGCTACAATACTGCATATTTAATCTAGATCGAAGATATCACCGCACTTCCCACCTCTCCTTACGATCAACACTCTCCACACGTGAGGGAGATGATGCTAGATAGAGCTGTGGCGTCCACTGTCGATCCTGAGCCGAAGTTTTGTTCTTCATTCCATACCTAGATCGTGTTTTTTCTTGTTTTCTCTCTAATCGTCCTCCATATGGTTTCAGATCCACCCCGGTGTTGTCAGCCTCGTGGAGGATGAGGTGAAGATTCACGCGGATGTCATCAGCCGCTGGGTGATTGGTGTGCAGATCCACACCAACAACATCAGTTGCTTGTTAATTGATGTGCAGATCCACATAATAGGGAGGAGCTCAAGATATGCGAGAGCAATTAGTATAGGCATCTCTAATTTATTTTTCTCTTCCTTTTAGATTATATTTAGTCCTAGATCTAAAAATTAAGAGAAATCGAATACAATGACTAGATTCCTTGGATAAGGGGTTCAAGTGTAATATGATGCAATACATATAGCTACCTATCTTAATGACATGGAAATTAGCATTTAAAGGGAATGGATGAACTCATATTGTTCGCATAAATTACGACTAACTCTTCCGCCGCCGGTAGGTGCACGAAACATGGAAAAACTAGTTCCGCACCATAATATTCCACCATCTATTAATCTTATAAGGTGTTTTGCACGTTGTTCCGCCCACGACAGGGCGCGGCGTACCAGGATGTGCCGAGCAAAAAGGAGCACCGAATCTGCACTTTCCCTGACGAAAATTTTCCTACCAGATTTTCTTTTGTTGTCCTAGTGGGAGCGTGGCGATTACGGAAAGGCCTCAACGTTTAAAGCCTCCGTGGTCCACATTTCGTGTTTTAGTGGTTGACATGTTCTTAAAAATCTATAAATTTCATTGAATAGGTAAATTTTAGCAAAATGGCACTTTAGAAAAAAAATGTAGACAAATCTTTGTTGTTTCCTCTCTTCCCCTTCTCCCACCTCTTGCTCTCGCATACCACCTTTGAAAGAACATGGAGCCCCCATGTGTGGTTTTGGTAACTGATGACAATCCCTATGGACTAACGGTTGCCGTGAGAATCTATCTTAGGTCGAGTCCATAGCCATGTGTTGGTCTCAAGGTTGCAAGATGGAGAAGATGGAGTACAATGACGAAGACGGTGTCGAAGAGAGACGAAGACGGTGTTGAAGATGAAGAGAGATGAAGACGTCGTAGAAGATGGATGAAGACGGTTACGTGCGTACAAGATCGAAGAAGACGGTGGCATGTACAATGATGAAGAGGGTGAAGACGGAGCTTGCCGAAGAGGGTGAAGACAGAGCTTGCCGACTCGAGAGGAACGCGCAAGGTTAAGGTTTGTGCTCGATAGGATAGTAGGTCGCATCATCGGAGAGAGCTCAAACCTTGCATGCATTGCATCGTGTTTCTTGGTTGTTCTTGGTTCTTATCCATGAGATGGGTTAGAGCTTGTGTTCATTCTCATGACAAGCTCTAGCTCATCGGAAACGGATTCCGGATGCATCGCATGTTGCATGTGCGAGGGTGATGATTTTCCCGATATATCATATTGAGAGGTTACACCTCTATGACCATGAGAAAATCATCACTCACTCCTTTCCATGTTTTCACCTTGTGTAGTGTTAGCTCTCTTCGTCCTCTTTCCGGCAAAATTGGTTTCACCTCAATCGGAGTTTCCTAGCTCGAGATATTGCCGTTTCCGTATCACAGTTTAAAGAAAAAAAAAAAAAGGGCGGTAGTACCGGTCAGGTACCGGTTTGGTCTCTGTGAGACACTGGATCCGGTCCGGTATTGGACCGGTACCAACCCGGTAGTACTGCTCGAGCGGTAGTACCGCTTGTGGTACCGCTTTGGGTCGTTTTTTTTGCCTGTTTTCAGCACAGTTCGCGCGCGAACGGTAGTACCGCTTTGACAAGCGGTAGTACCACTCGGGCACGAATCTGACCGTTTTTCTGCCTCCAACAGCTATATTTTGGCCCCCTATTTATACCTCTCTTCCACCTCCGACCCAACCACTTCTTCCCCTCCATTCTCTCTCCTCCATTGTTGACCTTGAAGTGTTTCTTCCTCCTCTTGATCCCTCCACTATTTCTTGCATATTTTTGGGGGAAAGGAGAGAGGAGATCTAGATCTAGAGCTTCACGAATTGAATCCCTCTCCAAGTGAGGGGATCTTGCTAGATCTAGATCTTGGATTTATTTGGTGTTTCTCCTCATATTTGTTCTTCCTCTCTTATTCCCCCAATAGCTTTTGTAGCTTTGTTGGAATTTGGGAGAGAAGAACTTGGGCATCTTAGTGGTGTTCTTAGTCATTGCATTAGGTGCATCGGTTTGGGTTCTCTCCGAGGTTTCGGTCTCGTAGAGGGCGTGTTTGACCTTAGTGGTGTTCTTCTAGCCCTTGTGTCCTTGTAGCCTTTGTGGCCTTGTCGTCTTTGTGGCGTTGTAGCCTTTGTGGCGTTGTTGCCTTTGTGGAGTGTGTTAGCCTTTATGGTTTTGGAGTCGGTTGTGGCGCGTTGGTGTCTTGGTGGCTTTATTGCCGGTGTGGCGTGTTGTAGCTTCTTGTGGCCTTGTACTTGAGAGCCTCCGTGTTGTGGAGTTGCCTCAAGCTTGATACTTGGGAGTTTGCCCAAGCTTGTACAAGTTCGATGACCACCCTCAAGGGTCCCTTAGTGGATCAAGGCTTTCCTTCTTGGAGGAAAGGCTCGAGGAGAATACGGTGGCCCTAGTGGCTCATTGGAGTGCCTCGCACCTTCACACAGCTCCAACGGAGACGTAGCACCCTTGGGTGTGAACTTCGGGATACATCGTTGTCTCCTCGTGCACCGGTTACTTCTCGACCCAAGCTCCTTTACCTATGCGCTTTACATTGTGATATATATCATGCTTGATGCTATACCTATCTTGTTATCACCTTGTTGCTCATCATGCTAGCATAGGTTGTTGGTGCTCTTAGGCAAACCCCTAGTTGATAGGCTTTGAGCTAAACTAGTAAACACACGTGTAGTTTTATTCCGCCTAGTTTAGCTCTCAAGTAGAAGTTTTTATACACCGCCTATTGATGGCGTGTATTTCACACGTTCGTTGGGCAACCCCAAGAGGAAGGTATGATGCGCACAGCAGCAAGTTTTCCCTCAGAAAGAAACCAAGGTTTATCGAACCAGGAGGAGCCAAGAAGCACGTTGAAGGTTGATGGCGGCGGGATGTAGTGCGGCGCAACACCGAGAGATTCCGGCGCCAACGTGGAACTCGCACAACACAACCAAAGTACTTTGCCCCAACGAAACAAGTGAGGTTGTCAATCTCACCGAGCTTGCTGTAACAAAGGATTAACCGTATTGTGTGGAAGATGATTGTTTGCAGAGAAAATAGTAAAAACAAGTATTGCGACAGATTTGTATTTCGGTATTAAAGAATGGACCGGGGTCCACAGTTCACTAGAGGTGTCTCTCCCATAAGATAAAAGCATGTTGGGTGAACAAATTACAGTCGGGCAATTGACAAATAGAGAGGGCATAACAATGCACATACATGACATGATAAGTATAGTGAGATTTAATTGGGCATTAAGACAAAGTACATAGACCGCCATCCAACTGCATCTATGCCTAAAAAGTCCACCTTCAGGTTATCATCCGAACCCCCTCCAGTATTAAGTTGCTAACAACAGACAATTGCATTAAGTATGTGTTATCACCAGAATTTGACCGAGTCAGAGGTGGGCCGCGATC
>NC_061510.1:248427683-248491456 GCF_022539505.1 Lolium rigidum | reverse complement strand
CATATCGTCGGGTTAGGCCCATAGGCGACGAAAAATGCCCCTTAGTTGACGATTTTGGGACGTTGTCTATCAGAACTTTTCTTGTAGTGTAGAGAGTCCATTTATCTTTACGCTTCCGCTATGAACTTGTGTTTGTTCGTTGATCAATAGATCAACTATTTGTGTAATATGGATCATGTGATTCAAGTTGTAAGACAATATGGTTTGTAATGAATGATGACTATGATACTTAACTATTATGCCTCGCAACAACAATATTCCTGGGATTGCTATGAATGACATAATAGGCATCTGGACTTAAAAATCCGGGTGTTGACATACATACATATTGTTTATCATGCTGGAACTCGTATGTGCATGATTGATCGTGTCTTGATGCAGAGTAACAAAAAACTCCCTTAACAAATAAGGGCAACATCGGACATCTTCAACGAGTGTATCAACATGGTGAGCTGCATGGGACTTGACAGTAGTAAGTCTGTTGTTTTATTCTAACGGTTCGATTGCTTGTTTATCTTGCACTATCTCAGCTGCTTAATGATTAGAAAATCACATTTTTTATGTTGGTATAGATTATACACATCAAAAGGAAGCTCACAGCTTATTATTTGCCATCTGTCCACGTTAAAATGTTCTGGCTGTTGCTATGCGGCACACACTCTTTATTTGCTTATTGGTAGTCTATATTAGCCCCATACCGGTAGACTATTTGTGCGCATTACAATGATCTTGTTATAACGAGGAAATGGTGAGTTCCAATTTTTTTGGCAAACAACATTGTAGTGTATTTTCCTTTCTATTGTTGTTGTCTTAACTTGTAATGTCTTTGTTTATGATATAGGTTGTGCCCGGACAACATAAAAGATTGCCGAATCCCTTCATTGTATTGCTAGGTTTAATTACCATTCAATTTCTCTGGGTTCTGCAATATTTTTTCAAAGTCTTGCAGCTGATGTAATATTTAGTTAGTTCCTATGTTTATTTTGCATATTCTTTCTATGGTGCTTGTGGTAAGAGAGGCTATCCAACTGAAATTATGTGTTGCGTATCTTTCTATGTGATGCGCAATCTAAATCACAAATTCCCATCCTTCAACGGCCAAATTAAGCGAAATCGCATGGGCCGGCCCAACAAGTAAAAATAGTCTTAACGCACATCGAACCACCAACTAAACGGGCCGTCCCACAGGCTTACTGGGCCAACCCGCTAACAGGAAAGTGGGGCCCACGTGCTTATTGGGCCAGCCCACTTGATTTCAGGTGGACCCCACTCACTAATTGGGCCGGCCCGGTAATAGAACAGTGGGCCCCACGTTATGTTTTGGGCCGGCCCGCTAACTTACTGGGCCAGCCCAATTGATTTCAGGTGGACCCCACTCACTAACTGGGCCGGCTCCATAACAAGAAAGTGGGACCCACAGGCTTATTGGGCCGGCCCACTAACTGATTGGGCCAGCCCACTTGCTCTATGGTGGACCCCACTTTCTAAATGGGCTGGCCCGATAGGAGGAAAGTGGGACCCACCTACTTATTGGGACGACCCGCTAACTTATTGGGCCAGCCCACTTGCTTTATGGTGGTCCCCACTTACTAAATGGGCCGACCCGATTACAGAAAAGTGGGCCCATGATACGTCTCAAACGTATCTATAATTTCTTATGTTCCATGCTACTTTTATGGCAATACTCACATGTTTTATACATACTTTACATCATTATTATGCATTTTCCGGCACTAACCTATTAACAAGATGCCGAAGAGCCGCTGTCGTTTTCTCGTTGTTTTTAGTTTCAGAAATCCTACAAAGGAAATATTCTCGGAATTGGACGAAATCAACGCCCAGGGTCTTATTTTTCCACGAAGCTTCCGGAAGACCGAAGGGATTACGAAGTGGGGCGACGAGGCGCCGCCACCATAGGGCCGCGCGGCCAGAGGGGGGCCCGCACCACCCTATGGTGTGGGCCCCTCGCGCCGCCTCCTGACCTACCCTTCCGCCTACTTAAAGCCTTCGTTGCGAATACCCCTGTACCGAGAGCCACGATACGGAAAACCTTACTGAGACGCCGCCGCCGCCAATCCCATCTCGGGGGATTCAGGAGATCGCCTCCGGCACCTCGCCGGAGAGGGGAATCATCACCGGAGGGCTCTACATCATCATGCCCGCCTCCGGATTGATGCGTGAGTAGTTCATCCTTGGACTATGGGTCCATAGCAGTAGCTAGTTGGGTGTCTTCTCCTCTTGTGCTATCATGTTTAGATCTTGTGAGCTGCCTAACATGATCAAGATCATCTATTTGTAATGCTACATGTTGTGTTTGGCGGGATCCGATGAATATAGAATATTATGTCAAGTTGATTATCAATCTATCATATATGTGTTGTTTATGTTCTTGCATGCTCTCCGTTGCTAGTAGATGCTCTGGCCAAGTTGATACTTGTAACTCCAAGAGGGAGTATTTATGCTTGAATCTGGGACAGTGACAGAAAGTTCTAAGGTTGTGGATGTGCTGTTGCTACTAGGGATAAAACATTGATGCTTTGTCTAAGGATATTTGTGTTGATTACATTACGCACCATACTTAATGCAGTTGTCTGTTGTTTGCAACTTAATACTGGAAGGGGTGCGGATGCTAACCTGAAGGTGGACTATTTAGGCATAGATGCATGCTGGATAGCGGTCTATGTACTTTGTCGTAATGCCCTGATTAAATCTCATAGTAATCATCATGATATGTATTGAATCTTTATTTGTTCACCCAGCATGTAATTTATCTTATTGGAGAGACACCACTAGTGAACTGTGGACCCCGGTCCATTCTTTACATCTGAATACAATCTACTGCAATCATTGTTCTCTATTGTACTTTGCAAACAAACATCGTCTTCCACACCATACGTTTAATCCTTTGTTTTCAGCAAGCCGGTGAGATTGACAACCTCACTGTTACGTTGGGGCAAAGTATCTTGATTGTGTTGTGCAGGTTCCACATTGGCGCCGGTTTCACTGGTGTTGCGCCGCACTACACTCCTCCACCAACAACCTTCATGTGTTCCTTGACTCCTACTGGTTCGATAACCTTGGTTTCATACTGAGGGAAACTTGCTTCTATACGCATCACACCTTCCACTTGGGGTTCCCAACGGACGTGTGCTTCACGCGTGTCAGCCCGCATGCTTAGTGGGTCGGCCCACTAACTTATTGGGCCATCCCACTTGCTTTATGGTGGATCCCACTTACTAAATGGGTCGGCCCAATTACAGGAAAGTGGGCCCCACAGGCTTAGTTGGTCGGCCCACTAACTTATTGGACCAGCCCACTTGCTTTATTGTGGACCCCACTTTCTAAATGGGCCGGCCCGATTACAGGAAGGTGGGCCACACATGCTTAGTGGGCCGGCTCAATTAAGTTTTGACCAGTCAACCTTAGAGGTTAGGCCCGACCCACGTACCTAATAGACCAGCCCAGTTATATAGTTGACTGGTTAAACTAAGTCAGCTGGCCCGGCCCGCAAACTAAATGGGTCGGGCCGCTTAAGGCGTGGCAGGCCTTGTGTGGGCCTACCATCTACCACGGGGTTTTAGCCGGTTAACGGCGTTAACTGGTAGTTAACGGCGTCTTCCACGTGTCAGTTTGCATGACGTCAGCAGTCAACAGCCTCCCGAAACCAATTCTGCAATGGTCCGATTTTCCGTGGTGGAAGGGCGCCCAAACGCGACGAACCGAAAAAATGTCGTAGGACTTTGCCTGACGCACTTTGGACAATAGAACCCAAATCGTCAGGTTAGGCCCATAGGCGACGAAAAATGGGCCTTAGTTGACGAAAATTGGACGTTGAGTATCAGAACTTTTCTTGTAGTGAAGGTATCTTTCCGCCTCCGCGCCGGCTATTTTTCTTGAGAAATTTGGATTTAGATGGATATATGAAATGAATTCAATTTGTATACGTTCTATAGAGATATGATTCATCCGATGATGAATTTGATATTGAGGAAGAAGAGGACATGATGGTGCTATTGGCTTTGCGCGCTCGCGTGAACAAAGAACCGAAGCGCGTCGACTCTATTTTTGGTAGGCGCAAGTTGTGGAGGGAAAGAGTCGAAGGACACAATAAATTAATGCAGATGTATTTCAATGGACATCCAATATTCCCAGAGAGCTACTTCCGGCGGTGTTTTCGCATGAGCATTGACTTGTTCAAACGCATCGCCAAAGAGGTGACCAAGTATGATCGGCTTTTTGAGCAACAGAAAAATGCTGCTGGAGAACTTGTGCATAGCACCTTTCAAAAGTTGATTGCCGCCTTGCGTATGTTGGCATACGGCATACCGGCGGATCTAGTTGACGACCATTTGGCTATGAGTGAGAGTCAAGTCATCTAGTGTGTCAAACGTTGCAATTGTGTGGGTGTTTGGTGCAACCTATCTGAGAGCCCCCAATGAGGCAGACACAGCTAGGCTATTGGAGGAGAACAAGCCTCGGGGGTTTCCAGGAATGCTTGGATCTATTGATTGTATGCACTGGAGTTGGAAGAATTGTCATGCGGCTTGGCATGGACAATTCAAAGGGCATAAGAAAGATTCTACTATCGTCCTTGAAGCCGTGGCAGATTGTGAGACTTGAATTTGGCATGTTTTTTTTTGAAATTCCTGGGTTGTGCAATGGCATCAATGTAATTCAACGATCACCACTTATATGAACATGATTGCATTGTGTGAAGAGCCACAAGTAGAGTTTGAAGCAAATGGACACAAGTACAACTATGGCTACTATCTTGCCGATGACATCTACCTAAAATGGCAAACATTTGTGAAGCCGGTGCGTAAACCCTCGGGTAAAAAAGAAACCAAATATCACAGTGCACAAGCGGCAACTAGGAAAGATGTGGAGAATCTTCAATGATCATGTTACCAAGAATCACACAACACGTTATGATGTCGTAAAGTTTTTTTGGTCCCAGAAGTGAGTTGGACCCCAGACAATTGCAAACCAAGCGTGCAAAACACTAAAAGATTTTTCAATGTTGAAAGTTCAGAGATGGTAAACCTAGAGGGGGGTGAATAGGTTTCTACAGATTTTAATTCTTTCTTTGCAATATTAGGCTTTGCGGAATATAAAGGTGAGCCTAATGCAAACTAGGTGAAACAACCTATATGAGGATACAACTAACTCGAGCACGAAGGCTCTCACAGGCAGTTAAATCACAAGTAAGGAGTTCGGTTAGAGATAACCGATAGCTCGCGGAGACGAGGATGTATTCCCGTGTTCCCTTCCTTTGCAAGAAGGTACGTCACGTTTGGAGGAGTGGAGGTCCCACGAAGGATTCCCCGCGCCACGAAGGCTCACCCTATTCTCCGGAGCCTATCCCACGAAGGAATAGCTCTCTCACTTGTGGTAGACTTTGAGGTAGCCTCCAAACCTTCACAATCTTGTCGGGAGCAAATCCACAGCCCGGATGCTTCCGGACCATCTTGCCCACCTAGGGTTTCCAAGGAACCCTAGAGAGCAAGCTTCTTGATGAGTACAAGGGGGAATGAGATTTGGCTTGGTAGAACGGTAGATCGGGTCCTCCTCTATCGTTTCCCCGGAGGGATTTGAGTTTGGGTGGAGGAGGAGGGAGATCTGAGGCTTTTGGTGTTTCTAATAATGGAGTATGAGAGAAGGAGCTCAAGAACAGCTTGTAGTGTAGTGCCTAACTGTTCAGAGGTAGGAGAAGGCCTATTTATAGTGTTCTTCGAAATATGGCCGTTGGCCACTTGCCACCTCAGCTTTTCTTCGACAAACCCGGTCAACCGGACCAAGGACCGGATTGCCCGGTGCAGAGGCCGGTCGGACCGGACCAGGGACCGGAGTCGCTTTTCGTCGTCCAGGGGCTCCTCCGGTTGGCGCCCGGTTGGTGACCGGTTGGCGACCGGTCGACCGGACAGCACGCCGGACTGGCCGGTCTGTAGGCCGGCTGACCGGGCGGCAGACCGGAGTCACTTTGCATCGTCCAGGACCCGGTTGGCGCCCGGTTGGCGACCGGTTGGTGACCGGTCGACCGGACAGCACGCCAGGGCCGCCGGTCTGTGGGCCGGTCCAACCGGGCGTTAGACCGGATTTCTGTTGTAGACCCCTTTTCGATTGTTGTTGAAGTGGGGGGTCTCCTTTAGCCTTCTTGTTCCTTTGATACACCATTTATGCCTCTTTGCCTAATACCTGAGATTATCCTTATAAACGTATTAGGCCAAATACTCTAGCACGGTGTCATTGTTACCAAAATAATGGATAAGGGTAAAATACCCTTACAATCTCCCCCTTTTTGGTATACGATGACAAACCGAGCTAGAGTCATATAGAGATATTATGATAAGCTTTAAACCTTGATTCCATATAAGATATTACGACAGCTCCCCCATAATGTATGCACTTGGAGAATTTGTGTTTGAATGCAAAGTGCACCATTTGTGGAACATGAGAAGCTCCCCCAATATCTTTAGGAAAAAAGCATGGTATGGAGATGTGCATGTCAAGATATATAAGCATATATATAAGCATAGCACACATAATCATCCTAACATAGAGTAGCACACATAATATTCGTCCATACGCGAATTATTCAAAGTATCAAATCCAAATGGTTCTTGAGAAATCAAAGCAAATAAACACAAGCCATATAAGAATCAAATAAAGCAACACCCATGGCTTGTGACAACCAAATAACCCCGTGGTCCTAGACTCTACTCTCTTCTCCCCCTTTGGCATCGGAACACCAAAAAGGCGAAGAAAAGAGGAGAGATGCTATCGCACCCATCAATAGAACTCATGCCCGACGGAGTAGGAGCTCTCGCCATCATCGCGCGCAGCCGCATCACCTTCATCCTCATCACCATCATCATCAGTAGGAGTAGGAGCACGAGCAGTCCTAGGAGGAAGACCACCAGGAGCATACATGGAGAGGTCGAAATTCTGGAACATCTCATCAGTCATGTTGGACTTCTCCCACTGAGGTGCAACCACAGGCTCCATCTCAGGTCCAGAAGGAGGAATAGGGGCATTCCTAGTAGCCATGAACTCATTCTGTCGCCTCCTTGTCTCCTGGTTCAAAGCAAGACTCTGATGTGCAACATCATTGGTGTTCTTGCACATTTGCCACATGCTGGAGAAGAAGCGAGCGGCACCGTGCTTGGGGCGCCGAGAGTAGCTGGAGCTAGCTGCAGGATCATGGCGTTCCTTAGAACGGCGCTCATTGGGAGGCATCATGGAAGGGACTTCCGGGCGACCCTCCTGAGTAGGGAACTTGAATGGTGCCATGATGACTCTTTCATCAAGAGTGTTGAGAGGAGCAGGAACAATGTAGTTGATGAGCCGCTGAACATACTAAGCATAGTTGGGAGTCATGCGGTCCATAGCTGCACGCTTCAGTTCACAGTGAATAAGATCACAACCATCAATTTTCCTTATCCTGGCAGGGTGGCAATAGTACATCAGATTCAGGTGGTAGTTCCTGACTTCACTAGAGTCGCCTGACTTGCTGATGAGACTCTCACAGAACATCTTGGCAAGAACAAGATATGAGTAGTACATCCCAGAGATAGTGGGAGGCCCAACTGCGGGGTTATTGGGATAGCAAAAAGAGATGTCACCGCTAGTGAGCTTAGGCCGAGTATGAATTCTGTACCCTGTAGCACGGCCACCACCAAAACCCATGGCCTCACAGAACTGAGTGTAGGTGCAGGAGTACTTCTCCCGGCCAGTCATCCAAGTCATGGTGCGGTCCGCATCATCATGGAAGAAGACGGTGCAATGGAACTGACGGACTAGAAGGGGACAATAGGTGGGATCTTCTTGTTCATTGCTGGCGTGTAGTCGACAACTTCCTTGTGACGTTAAAGCACACGTCCGTTGGGAACCCCAAGAGGAAGGTATGATGCGCACAGCGACAAGTTTTCCCTCAGAAAGAAACCAAGGTTATCGAACCAGTAGGAGCCAAGAAGCACGTGAAGATTGTTGGTGGAGGAATGTAGTGCGGCGCAACACCAGTGAAACCGGCGCCAACGTGGAACCTTCACAACACAATCAAAGTACTTTGCCCCAACGTAACAGTGAGGTTGTCAATCTCACCGGCTTGCTGAAAACAAAGGATTAAGCGTATCGAGTGGAAGATGGTGTTTGTTTGCAAAGAACAGTAAAGAACGAGAGAATGTATTCAGATGTAAAAGAATGGACCGGGGTCCACAGCTCACTAGTGGTGTCTCTCCAATAAGATAACTAACATGCTGGGTGAACAAATTACAAGCGGGCAATTGACAAATAAAGATTCAATACATATCAACGATGATTACTATGTGATTTAATCAGTGGCATTACGACAAAGTACATAGACCGCTATCCAAGCATGCATCTATGCCTAAATAATCCACCTTCAGGTTATCATCCGAACCCCTTCCGGTATTAAGTTGTAAACAACAGATAATTGCATTAAGTATGGTGCGTAATGTAATCAACACAAATATCCTTAGACAAAGCATCAATGTTTTATCCCTAGTAGCAACAAGACATCCACAACCTTAGAACTTTCTCGTCACTCGTCCTGCATTCAAGTGAGGCATGAACCCACTATCGAGCATAATTACCCCCTCTTGGAGTTACAAGTATCAACTTGGCCGGAGCCTCTACTAGCAACGGAGAGCATGCAAGAACATAAACAACACATATATGATAGATTGATAATCAACTTAACATAATATTCTATATTCATCGGATCCCGCCAAACACAACATGTAGCATTACAAATAGATGATCTTGATCATGTTAGGCAGCTCACAAGATCTAAACAATGATAGCACAAGCAGAGAAGACAACCATCTAGCTACTGCTATGGACCCATAGTCCAACGATGAACTACTCACGCATCAATCCGGAGGCGGGCATGATGATGTAGAGCCCCTCCGGTGATGATTCCCCTCTCCGGCAGGTGCCGGAGGCGATCTCCCGAATCCCCCGAGATGGGATTCACGACGGCGGCGTCTCCGGAAGGTTTTCCGTATCGTGGCTCTCGGTACGGGGGTTTCGCGACGAAGGCTATTTGTAGGCCGAAGGGTAGGTCAGGGGGCGACGCGAGGGCCCCACACAACAGGCCGGCGCGGCCAGGGCTTGGGCCGCGCCGCCCTGGTGTGTGGCCCCCTCGTGGCCCCACTTCGTCTCCCTGTCGGTCTTCTGGAAGCTTTGTGTAAAAATGGGCCCCTGGGCGTTGATTTCGTCCAATTCCGAGAATATTTCCTTACTAGGATTTCTGAAACCAAAAACAGCAGAAAAAAAGCAACTGGCACTTCGGCATCTTGTTAATAGGTTAGTGCCGGAAAATGTATAATATTGTTGTAAAGTATGTATAAAACATTCAAGTATTGTAATAAAAGTAGCATGGAACATAAGAAATTATAGATACGTTTGAGACGTATCATTCATTTTCACGGTTTAGGCACACAAGGTCATATAGTCCCATATCCTTCAAGGTTTCAACCACAAAGCGGTACTTTGTGGCTTCATGCAAGGCAAGCTCTTCAGGATTGATGGCCTTGGGCTTCACAACAGCACCATTCTTCATACACTCTTGAGTATTATAGAAACCATCCCATAGGGCTGCTTGTGTCTTGGTCCAGAAGAACTTGTCCCCACCAGTGTAAGTCCGTTGCTCATAGCGATACGGATTCACCATCCTCAGGTCCTGCCACTCAAGACAGTTTGCATCCGCAATATTGAAGTTTGGCACAATTTCATCATCTTCTTGGGCTGCGTGTTTGTCTTTCCTCCTATTTGCAATTGACTTGTTTCTTACTCTAGCTGAGCTGCCAGTGTCAGTAGGCTGAGGTGCTTTAGAAGGCTTGCGGTTGCTAGTACGGCAGCCAGGAGGCCTTGGCGCAGCCCTACCTCGCTTGGCAGGACTACCACGGTCATCATCACTCGAACCACCTATGAATAAGCAAATAGAGCGAGGATAGCAGTGGGGTAAGTGTACATGTCATCAATAAGAGGGAAGCCAAAAAGCATAGCATATATCCAAGTGTATTGATGAGATTGTGCGAAAACTGAGCGATCCGGCGCACAGGCCGGTCCAAGCAGACCGGACGAGCCGGTTGCCAGTCCGGCTGACCGGGCGGCACGCCGAGCCGGCGGGTTGAGGGGCCGGTTCACCGGGCTGGTGACCGGATCTGTCGACTTGTGAGGTGTTGCCCAGATTTTCTACCACAAAATCATGCAAAAACTCATAAACTTGAATATAGACTATAGCAATAGAGTGGAGTATGTGCATTGTGTTTTGAGACACTGTAAAGGCATGAGGACTTACAAACCCTAACCCTAACCCTAAAATTTCCTCAAATCTTGTCAAGAAATTGCAATGTGTGATGAGGACTAGAAAATAGGGAGAAAGGGGGAGCATATTACCCGAGGACATGGTCCTTCTTGATCAAGAGAGCAAGAAGAACACTAGGTAGGGCTTGAAACCCAAGAACTCCAAAATTTCCCAAAATAGTTTGAGAGGGACCAAATCCTTCGGTGGAGTTGTTCCAAGGGGCCCGATCTATGGTTTGGTGGAGTTTGGGAGGATTCTTGTGGTGGGAAGGTCCTAGAATATGGTGGAGGTGATGGAGGCGGCGGCCATGGAGGTTTGGGAGTTGGGGAGTAATGAGGAAGAAGACCCCAAGGGGTATCCTCTCCAACACATAACATGCCGCACGGCCGGTCGGGCGCCCGGTCGACCGGACCTGGCGCCGGCTGGTCCGGCCCAGAGGCCGGTCCAACCGGGCCAGAGACCGACCAGGGACTGGCTGCCCAGTTTTGCCTCGTTTTGCCTCGTTTTGCCCCTATTTTTGTGTGTGAAAATGTGGGTGAATGCTCAGATGGTGACATGTACATATAGATAGATAGATGATGATGAGATGAGCATAGACATGGGGTTGGAGACACAAAGCTCTCTAGGCATACCCATTGGAGTGAAATCCAAACAAGATATAAATAGCAACAATGGGCATGATTCGAAGAATATCAAGAATCATAAATCTTTTTGAAATAGTTTTTGCAATAAGATCATTTAGCCTTGTAGAATCGAATAAATTTGCAATTGAGGCTTAAAGAGGGGCGGGGGATTACTCCCCCTATGTGAAAGCGCAAATGTCATGTGACCTCGAAGAGACGTGCTTGGGTCCATATAATGACATTGGGTCTATTTATGTTGCACACATAGGTATGCATCATACCAAGACGTGGTAAGATGGCTATCCCCATATGTGATGTGCCTCTAAGCTAGAGAGTTAGATAAATGCAAGAATATAGTGCAAGAAGTTATTCAATCCAAGTTTTTAGGATCAATAATACCAAGTTCTCCTCTCAAGTTTACAAACCGGGCTTCATCCAAAGGCTTAGTGAAAATATCCGCCAATTGGTAGGTTGTCCCCACATGAGTGAGATCAATATCCTTATTGGAAACATGGTCACGTAGGAAGTGATGGCGAATGTCAATATGTTTGGTGCGACAATGTTGAACCGGGTTATTGGCGATCTTTATTGCACTTTCATTGTCACATAGAAGAGGCACCATACCAAGAGACACACCATAGTCTTTCAAGGTTTGCTTCATCCATAACAATTGAGTGCAACAAGATGCCGCGGATATGTATCACTACAAGAAAAGTTCTGATAGACAACGTCCCAAAATCGTCCACTAAGGGGTATTTTTCGTCGCCTATGGGCCTAACCCGACGATATGGGTTCTGTTGTCGAAACTGCGTCAGGCAAAGTCCTACGACGTTTTTTTCGGTCCGTCGCGTTTGGGCGCCCTTCCGCCACGGAAAATCGGACCGTTGCGCAAGTGTTTTCGGGAGCCCGTTGACTGCTGACGTCATGCAAACTGACACGTGGCAGACGCCGTTAACTGGCAGTTAACGGCGTTAACCGGCTGAAACCCCGTGGTAGATGGTAGGCCCACACGAGGCCTGCCACGTCTTAAGCGGGCCGGCCCATTAAGTTTGCGGGCCGGGCCAGCTGACTTAGTTTGACCGGTCAACTATATAGCCGGGCTGGTCCATTAGTTACGTGGGCCGGGCCTAACCTCTAACGTTGATCGGTCAAAATTTAAATGGGCCGGCCCACTAAGCATGTGGGCCGGGCCGAATGCACTCGTTTGACCGGTCAACAGGCAAAAGGGCCGGCCCACAAGACATGTGGGGCCCACTTTCCTGTTATCGGGCCGGCCCATTTAACAAGTGGGGTCCACCTTAAAGCAACTGGGCCGGCCCAAGAAGTTAGTGGGCCGGCCCAATTAGCATCTGGACCCACATTCCTGTTAAAGGGCCGGCCCATTTAGTATGAGGGGTCCACCATATAGCAAGTGGGCCGGCCCAACAAGATAGTGGGCCGGGCCAAAAACACAGGTGGGTCCCACTTTCCTGTTAAAGGGCCGGCCCATTTAGTGTGTGGGGTCCACCATATAGCAAGTGGGCCGGCCCAACAAGATAGTGGGCCGGCCCAATTAGCATGGGGACCCACTTTCCTGTTAAAGGGCCGGCCCAACAAGATAGTGGGCCGGGCCAAAAACACAGGTGGGTCCCACTTTCCTGTTAAAGGGCCGGCCCATTTAGTATGTGGGGTCCACCATATAGCAAGTGGGCCGGCCCAACAAGATAGTGGGCCGGGCCAAAAACACAGGTGGGTCCCACATTCCCGTTAATGGGCCGGCCCATTTAGTATGTGGGGTCCACCATATAGCAAGTGGGCCGGCCCAACAGTGGCAGTCGGCCAATACGTGGGGCCCACTATCCGTTAAGGGCCCGCTAGCATGTGGGGCCCGCCATAAAGCAGTTGGGCTGGCCCAACAAGTTAGTGGGCCGGCCCAATAAGCTTGTGGGGCCCGCTTTTCAGTTACAGGGCCGGCCCAGATGTGGGTGGGGTCCACATTAAAGCAAGTGGACCGGCCCAATTAGACGGTGGGGTCCACCATAAATCAAGTTGGCTGGCCCACTCGTTTAGTTGCCGGCATAATAGGCGCTTTAGGATTTTGCGGGCCGGCACTTATGTGATTTCGCTTAATTGGGCCGTTTAAGGGATGGGAATTTGTGATTTTGATACTGAGAATATTTACGCAGCACATGATTTCTGTCGGATAGCCTCACTTACCACAAGCACCATAGAAAAAATGCGCGAAAGAACTATAAAAACTAACTAAATATTACATCAGCTGCAAGGCTTTTAAAAAATATTACAGAACCCAGAGAAATTGAATGGTAATTGAACCTAGCAATACAATGAAGCCATTCGGCAATCTTTTAAGTTGTCCATGCACCACCTATATCTGAAACAAAGACCTTACAAGTTAAGACAGCAACAATGGAAAGGCAAAGACACTACAATATTGTTTGCCAAAGAATTTGGAACTCATCATTTCGTCGTTATAAGAAGATCATTGTAATGCGCACAATAAGCAAACAAAGAGTGCATGCCGCATACCAACAACCAATATAACAGAGCACGTTAGAATGAAACAGCAGACTTACTACTGTCGAGTCCCATGCAAACCAACATGTTCAGGGAGTACAAAATTGGCATGAACAACATAGTAGCAGGCTATAAATTTTGTAACAACGACTGAGCAAGATACAGAATATAGTGGGATCACCTGTGAACTTGTATAAGAGGGAATGCAAACCAATATGTTCAGCATTCCATATGTGAGCGTCATGCCAAGTCAGAGAAACAAGTCAATAATGCAGCTTTTGAAGAACAAGATGGCACACAAAATTATTATCTAGTAATATGACAAGTTTATTTGTACTACAGGCTTAGATAGCAGAGTGATAGCATGCCAAACTAAGTCCTTACTTTGTTAGCTTACAATGAACTAGATACAAAACAATGGCATCACCTGTAGTACTGGGAATGCAAGCCAACATGTTCATGGAGTAAAAAATTGGCACAAACAACATAGTAGCAGGCCATAATTTTTGTAACAACAACCGAGCAAGATAAAGTTATGATGGCTAGATCTACGGAGCAGGGAATGTAAACCAAATATAGAAGTTACGATGCCAAAAGCTATAGAGCAGGGAATGCGAACCAACATGTGCAATTACTTAAAATTGGCCATGAACTAAATAATAGCAGGATGTTACTATAATAGCTAGGAATAAAACAGATAGGAGTTATAATGGCATCACTGATAAACTTGTAGATAAGGGAAACAAATCAATTTGTTTCGGGATATAAAGTTGTAATGAGCAACACATAGAGGATAGTTAATGCTACGGCTTAGGATGGACCGAAACGGAATATAGTGGGATCTGAACTTGTAGAAAAGGGAATGCACACCAATATGTTCACAATTCTATATGTGAGCGCCATGCCAATTAAGAGAAACAAGTTAATATTGCAGCTTTTGAAGAATCAGATGGCAGACAAACTTATGATGGAAGTAGCTGCGTGACGAGTTCAAATAAATTTGTGCTGCAGGATGGCAGAGCGATAGCATGCATGAACAACGACTGAGCAAGATAGAAGTTATGATGGCTACATCTACAGAGCAGGGAATGCAAACCAAAATGTTCAATCGCTTAAAGTTAGCAATGAACTAGAAAATAGCAAGGTGTTACGGTCATAACTAGGAATGAACTAAAAGAGCTTCAGACAAACAAGCATCTGAACCCAGAACATGGCGCTAAAACAAGGGACTTACATTAGGAGAAGCACTCTGTGGGAATCACAGCAGATCTTCCTGGGGTTGATAGATCCGGTGATGAAGTACACTACATGTGCTCCTTGGGGTTGGAGAGACGGCCATTAAACTTCATGGTTACTCATCTCATCTGCAAAGACGTAACGGCGCGTCGTTAGCACAAACAGAGTTCCCCCAAGATTAAACAAGAACTTGCAGGCAAGCAATAGAAAAGCGACAGTAGAAGAGTTTAGATCATGCACGGCGCCGGTGAAGCAGATTCGGTTCATGCACATCGGTGTCGGTGAGCAAGATCCGATGCGGTGGACGATACCGCAGCTGAAGCGACTGCGGTAGACTCGCTGGATGAGCATATGGTTTCGAGGTTCGGCGGGGATGATCCGGTCCGGTTGATGACGGCGTCGATGAAGCGGCTCCGGCAGGCAGCCGGATGACGAGGATCGCGAGGCCTCGGGTAGGCCAGGGAAGTCCGGCGGGGATGTTCCGGTGCGGTGGTCGTGGAGGTGGTAGAGAGAGGGACTTGAGAAGTTCCGGTGGGTGGTCTCAGAGGAGAGACTGAGGGAAATGAATTTTTTTGGGAGGGTTTCCGGGGGTAGGGAGGTGGTGATCCAAAAATGACGGCGGACCCCCCACCAACCGACTTTGCTGTCATCTCCACAGGGGTAGAATGGGAATTTGAAAGCGTGTGATTTTTTTGTATTTTGTGGGCGGGAAGTTTTGCCGCTATGAGATTTTGAATTTGGCTAAGGTCCAAGTATAATGATAAAAAATTGTGAGACCGTACTAGTACCTCTGTTCAAGGCCGAGTGCAAAATCAAATCATCATCACCTTGAATATCGGTCACTACCATGATCATGATCTATCTACGCAATTAGCGTATCCGCTAGATCTTGCAAAGTATAATGATAAAAAAATTGTGAGACCGTACTAGTACTTCTCTTCTAGGCGGAGTGTAACATCAAATCATCATCACGTTGAAAATTTGTTACCATGATCATGATCTATCTCTGAAATTGGCGCATCCGCTATATCTTTCAAAGTATAATGATAATAAAAATTGTGAGACCATACTAGTACTTCTGTTCAAGTTCGAGTGCAACATCAAATCATCATCACGTTGAAATTTGTTACCATGATCATGATCTATCTCTAAAATTGGCTCATCCGCCAAATCTTGCAAAGTATAATGATAAAAATTGAGAGACCGTACTAGTACTTCTGTTCAAGCCCGAGTGCAACATCAAATCATCATCACGTTGAAAATTTGTTACCATGATCATGATCTATCTCTAAATTTGGCGCATCCGCTAAATCTTGCAAAGTATAATGATAAAGAAATTGTGAGACAGTAGTAGTACTTCTGTTCAAGGTCGAGTGCAACATCAAATCATCATCACGTTGAAAATTTGTTACCAAGATCATGATCTACCTCTGAAAATGGGCGCATCCGCTAAAACTTGCAAAGTATAATGATACAAATTTGTGAGACCGTACTAGTACTTATGTTCAAGGTCGAGTGCAACATCAAATCATCATTACATTGAAAATTGTGTTACCATGATCATGATCTATCTTTGAATTTGGCGCTTCCGCTAAATCTCGCAAAGTATAATGATAAAAAAATTGTGAGACTGTACTAGTACTTATGTTCAAGGACGAGTGCAGGATCAAATCATGATCACGTTGAAATTTGTTACAACGATCATGACATATCTCTAAAATTGTCGCATCCGCTAAATCCTGCACGTGGCGCATCTCGGTGCGGAGCAACAGGTCGGTGCTATCAAGGTTGAGGCGTCGGTAGCGTCATCGGGCTCTCCTCTCTTGATAGATATTCTACATGGCGCGGCGCACCGCCCGCCGAGAAGCAGTCACATGTGAGACCGAGGTGGAGACGTCGTCGGCATCCTCAAGGCGCGGTTGCCCTTCTACGAGCCAGCGTCGACTCAAGGTATGAATCCATGTGTTGTCGCGCCCCTTCTGCCGATGAAGTGGGGTGCCTTAGATTTATTGTTCTTCTCTTACGATTATTTCGAGCCGAACATGTGTGCTCTTTCTCTGAATATATTGCTTGAAAAGCTAACCAAGTTACTTAAATTCACTTTGTTCTTAATCTTGCGTGCTAATTTTGTTATTTTTGCTGACGGTGGTGCGCGCAATTAGATTTATTTGTGGGTGTGTTGAGCTGTTAGGCCTAAGTCGAAATCCTCAGCTAAACGAGGCCTCGGCTTAACACATAAAAAAGGTGTTCAATCTCGCCCACAATGTCCTCTTCTTTCCTCTTCCTTTATTGGAACTTGTTTTGCAGACAAGGAAAGTGGCACGTGTAATCTGAGTAAAACCCTCTTAGCCAAAATCAGCTACGAGCAAGATTTTCTGTATTGTAGATGCCCCAATTGACTCTCATCCCCAATGTAGTCTTTTTTTAATGTCAGTATAGACTTCTTTACTGGATGTATACTATCGTACATGGCATGCATTTGCCTAATGAGCAGCATTGTATTGCTATTCTAGCCAACCTGATCGATCCGTCAAGCTTCATGCACGAGATGCCATGTTTAATTTACTCCCTCGCTCTGATCCATATTTCTTGGTGTAAAATGAATGTGAATCGGAGGGAGTACTTTTCTTAGATAGTACTATACCAGTTCAAAAAAAAGTACTACAACATCACAAATGCATCAAAAGAGTACTACATCACAAGACCACCACGGTTGTACTAGTAGAGTTTAATGCTGAACTTCCAAAGGGAATAAGATTACATCATTTAGACCAACCAAAAAAATTCAACCACCCTACACAAACCCTGGTCAAAACTAGTTTAACCAATATTACAAAAGTTGTACATAATTCAGAAACCGTCAGAAATATACGAAGCATTCAGGAGTCCCCAAATTCAGTGTCTTTGAGTCACTAACAAGTGTGGTCCACATGTCAGTCACCCAAAGTCATGGCAAAGTCAGCCTGGCAAAGTCACCGAAGTTCAATCCCGTAAATGGCATCTTCGCATGTTGGACCATAGAATATCAGTATTGCTACGGAGTACATTACGTAGTTATCTCCCGAATCTTGTTCTGTCATTCGTCCTACACTCCGATGGAGAAGCATCAATTCCCACTGGAGGCGCGGGGCCCACGAGCGGTGGCAATGTCCTTTTAAATAGGAGGCAGAATATTTGACAGATGCGCGGAGGAGGGGGAGGGGAGTCTCACCGCGAGACCGACAAGAAGAGAGACGTTTGAGCGAGACAAAGCAAGCGAGTGAACGGACAACTCCGTAGCACCGAAAAGGCTACTACCTTCTCTTCGGGATAAGCAAAAATAGCTGATCGGTACTGACGAAATGCACCAGGTACGCAATGTACTCCAGCTATAATAAGTGAAGCATGCCTACCACTGAAGAGGATTCAAGATTCCACCAGATCTCCATATCACTCTTTTGCATAAAACACGGACTTATCTTTTGCACAATTCACCACTTGTTGGTCTAATAATCTATCGCAGCTTCCATCAGTTGGTCATCTAATTAACGATTTAACGGATTAGAAAAATAAGCGGTGGAATTAGAAGTACTAGTAGCGAAATGTGCAAAATATACTGTCCTTCCCGAGGGGGTTGTCCAGAAGAGGGCCGGATGACAATGTCCCGGTGCATCCGTAAAGGAGAGGGGTAGTTTTTTATTTTTGCGAATGAGTGAGGGGTAGTTTCTAATACATGTAAGAAATTATTTTACAAAAAGGTACATACTAAGTAGATAGCCTTATGTTTTTCCTCAGTTTTCCCCAAGCCCTTATTTGAAACCCGCAGAAGGAGCTCAGACGGGAGGATTCCCGTTTAGTTGACCGTTCCGTGCTGACGTGTGGGGCTGCGTCGTGTGGGGTCGCGTCGCGTGGGGCTAGTAGAAAGGGACCGCGTGGGACAGGACGAGACCGCGTTTGGTTGTACGTGAGCAGGAGCTGGGTTCTGTCTCTCTCGGCGCAAATTGGCATTTTTAAGAGCACCTTTTCCCCCTCTTTCTCTTTGTCTTTTTTCACCAAATCAGTACTATCAAATCTAGAGAAGCTTGCATTTCTGTCTTCTTCAATTATTTGTGCCTTTTTTGGCCCTCGTTGTTTGCCCAATATGGCAGCAAATCTAGTACTCCCTCTGGTCCATAATCTAGAAGCAAATCTCCAGGGTAATGTACGACAAATTCACAGTCATAGTAAATCGAGAAACAAAAGTAGGGCCAACAAAATATAGTAGAATAGGGATAGATTAATAGGGATCCCTCCCTAGATAATAAGCTGCATACACAGCAGCCAACATAGTAACAGGTTCGAGGTTCTTCGCAACACCATCATACTAACAACATAACACCAAGGGATCCCTAGCTAACAACAAAATAGAAGCTGCTTTGCAGCAGCAGCACACGTCCAGGACTCCGCCTACCCCATCTTCCTCTGCCTCCACTTGTTGCTCCCCTTGGGAGCCTTGGGCTTGAGCGGAGGCATGCGCCCGGCGGAGATCTCCACCCGCTGGATGCTGCGGAGGTGCATGCCGAGCGCCCTGTGCTTGGAGCGGAAGGAGTAGGGGTTCACCGTCGAGCCGACCTTGGGGAAGGTGTTGCCGATGTTCTCGGCATGCGTGAGGAGGCAGTTGAAGTCAGTGCCGTAGAGTCTCCGAGTGCAGAAGGGGCACCTGTAGACACCCTTGGCGAAGTAGGAGACGTACTGGCCGACCTGCAGCCTCCGCAGCACCTGGCGAGTCTTGACGTGCTGGTCCTCTTCGTCGCTGCCAACGTCGCTGCCAGACAGCTGATCCATATCAAACGGGAACTATGAGTGAATGAGTTGCAACGATGACTAACGTGCATGATAACAAAGTAAGGAAAAACAGAGCCAGCCTCTGTTAGAGTGGACACGATTATATGTCTACAGGGATGGAGTAAGTGAACCAAAGCTCATGCACAACAGATTTGTACACAGCAATGGTTCACTGAACCCACCCTGTAAAAATTTGTGCCCAACGATTCATCATAGGCAAAGAAACAGATTCCAGATCTGAATTTGAACAGATTCCAGATTATTTGCAAAATTAAACGGTTGATATCTTTTGATTCGTGCATAAAGTAACTGATTGAGATCTCATGATTACTTGCATAAATTAACTGATTGAGATCCCATTTTACTTGCATAAATAAACCGAACGGCCGAACTCCAAATCATAAACGAAATCAAGAAGGGATCAAAGCAAAATGGAATAAAATGGGCGTAAATATTAACCCAATACTCATCCATCTACAGATCGGCACTAATAGTTACTAGGGAACCAGCAAAAATAGGGTTCAAAAAGGAATGGGGAACAAAAAAGGGAGCAAACCATAGTTACCTCGTTCCATGGGTCGTCCATGCAGGTGTCGTAGGGGTTCGGAGGCGAGATGTACGGCACCGGCTCATAGGGGTCCCATCCCGGCGGGATACGACCGCCACCGGCGGCGGCGACGGCCTTTGAGGGGACGACGTCGAAGAGGGAGGCGTCGCGCTTGGAGCCGACGGCGTCATGGACGATGGGATTCGCATTCTCCATGTCCATCTCGCCTGCAGAGAGGGAGAGGGTTTTTTGCTTTGGAGAAGATGATGGGACGTGAGAGGCGGCGTTGCATGAGCGAGTGAGAGTGACAGAGATAGTGCGAGGAGGCGTCTATAAAGGCGAGGGGTGGTTAATGCGACCCGCGTCCTACGCGTCCACCATTTAACGTCTGCACGTCTTGGGCTTCTGCAACGCGACACGCGTCCACGATTGCACGTCTTCGACTTCTGCACCGCGACTCGCGTCACAGTACCCGTCAACAATTGCACGTCTTCCACTTCTGCACCGCAACACGCGTACTCGAGTCTAACCCTGGAAATTTAGATATACTCTCGAGTCTTATACTAGCATTTTTTGTGTGCTCAGTTTTCCCCTTGAGTACTAATACTGGCTAGTGCAATATACTCAGTTTTACCTCAAGTGCCTGGTCAACAGAGAGTCAACAAATGGGATTAACTAGTTAAATGAGTCAACAAATGGGATTATCAGTTCGTTTTCACGTGTTAAACTTGTCTAAATATTGGTCAAACCTAGGATTTGACCAAGATTCAAATGGGCAGAAAATTCAAAAAAAACAGAAAAATGAAAAACCAAAGCACATAGTCTTCTTATGTCATATAGTAAGCATTAAAGGTGATAAACAAGGTCTAGACATATTCAAACCATACAAATCATGTATCTACCCCCTAACCCCTAAACTCTGTCTTATGAAGTCAAGCATGAAGAGAAGTGGTTTTGGGTTTCAAACATGGAAATTTCAAAAACCTCCCAAAAACTTCATTTTAGAGTGACTAAGAAGGATACATGCTTCCCTTTTCATTTTCATGTTTTAAACTTGTTTAAATCTTGGTCAAACCTAGGATTTGACCAAGATTCAAATGGGCATTAAAATTTAAAAAATCAGAAAAATGAAAAACCAAAGCACATAGTGTTCTTATGTCATATAGTAAGCATTAAAGTTGATAAACAAGGTCTAGACATATTCAAACCATACAAATCATGTATCTACCCCCTAACCCCTAAACTCGTCTTATGAAGTCAAGCATGAAGAGAACTGGTTTTGGGTTTCAAACATGGAAATTTCAAAAACCTCCCAAAAACTTCATTTTAGAGTGACTAAGAAGGATACATGCTTCCCTTTTCATTTTCATGTTTTAAACTTGTTTAAATCTTGGTCAAACCTAGGATTTGACCAAGATTCAAATGGGCATCAAAATTTAAAAAAATCAGAAAAATGAAAAACCAAAGCACATAGTTTTCTTATGCCATATAGTAAGCATTCAAGTTGATAAACAAGGTCTATACATATTTAAACCAGACAAATCATGTATCTATACCCCTAAACCTTAAACTCTGTCTTATGAAGTCTAGCATGAAGAGAAGTCGTTTTGGGTTTCAAACATGGAAATTTCAAGAACATCCCAAAAGCTTCATTTTAGTGTGACTAAGAAGGATCAAGGCTTACCTTTTCATTTTCATGTTTTAAACTTGTTTAAATCCTGGTCAAATATAGGTTTGACCAAGATTCAAATGGGCATAAAATAAAAATATAGAAAAATGAAAAACCAAAGCACATAGTCTTCTTATGTCATATAGTAAGCATTAAAGTTGATAAACAAGGTCTAGTCTTATTCAAACTAGACAAATCATGTATCTACCCGCTAACCCCTAAACTCTGTCTTATGAAGTCTAGCATGAAGAGAAGTCGTTTTGGGTTTCAAACATGGAAATTTCAAGAACATCCCAAAAGCTTCATTTTAGTGTGACTAAGAAGGATCAAGGCTTACCTTTTCATTTTCATGTTTTAAACTTGTTTAAATCCTGGTTAAATCTAGGATTTGACCAAGATTCAAATGGGCATAAAATAAAAAAATAGAAAAATGAAAAACCAAAGCACATAGTCTTCTTATGTCATATAGTAAGCATTAAAGTTGATAAACAAGGTCTAGACTTATTCAAACTAGACAAATCATGTATCTATCCGCAAACCCCTAAACTCTATCTTATGAAGTCAAGCATGAAGAGAAGTGCATGGTTTTGGGTTTCAAACATGGAAATTTCAAAAAACTCCCAAAAAATTCATTTTAGAGTGACTAAGAAGGATACATGCTTCCCTTTTCATTTTCATGTTATATACTTGTTTAAATCTTGGTCAAACCTAGGATTTTACCAAGATTCAAATGTGCATCAAAATTCCAAAAAAATCAGAAAAATGAAAAAACAAAGCACATAGTTTTCTTATGTCATATAGTAAGCATTAAAGTTGATAAACAAGGTCTAGACATATTCAAACAAGAAAAATCATGTGTCTACCCCTAACCCTAAACTCTGTCTTATGTAGTCAAGCATGAAGAGAAGTGCTTTTGGGTTTCAAACATGGAAATTTCAAAAACCACCCAAAAGCTTTATTTTAGAGTGACTAAGAAGGATCCATGCTTATCTTTTCATTTTCATATTTTAAACTTGTTTAAATCATTGTCAAACCTAGGATTTGACCAAGATTCAAATGGGCATAAAATTAAAAAAATCAGAAAAATGAAAAACTAAAGCACATAGTCTTCTTATGTCATATATATAGTAAGCATTTAAAAGATGATAAACAAGGTCTAGACAATTCAAATAATACAAATCATGTATCTACCCCTAACCCTAAACTCTATCTTATGAAGTCAAGCATGAAGAGAAGTGGTTTTTGGTTTCAAACACGAAAATTTCAAAAACCTCCCAAAAGCTTCATTTTAATTAGACTAACTTATTAATTATGAAGGATCCAGGATTGATTACCTTTTCATTGTCATGTTTTAAACTTGTTTAAATCTTGGTCAAACCTGGGATTTGACCAAGATTCGAATGGGCATAAAAATTCAGAAAAAAATCGTAAGAATGAAAAACCAAAGCACATAGCCTTCTTATGTCATATAGTAAGCATTCAAATTGATAAACAAGGTCTAGACATGTTCAAACCAGAAAAATCATGTATCTACCCCTAACCCTAAACTATGTCTTATGAAGTCAAGCATGCATGAAGAGAAGTGGTTTTGGGTTTCAAACATGAAAATTTCAAAAACCTCCCAAAAGCTTCATTTTAGAGCGACTAAGAAGGATCGATGCTTACCTTTTCATTTTCATGTTTTTACTTATTTGAATCTTGGTCAAATCCTAGGTTTGACCAAGATTTAAACAAGTTTAAAACATGAAAATGAAATGGGAAGTGTGTATCCTTCTTAGTCACTCTAAAATGAAGCTTTTGGGATGTTCTTGAAATTTCCATGTTTGAAACCCAAAACCACTTAAGACAGAGTTTATGGTTAGGTGTAGATACATGATTTTTCTTGTTTGAATATGTCTAGACCTTGTTTATCAACTTGAATGTTTATGACATAAGAAGGCTATATATGTGCTTTGGTTTTCCATTTTTTTCATTTTTTCGAATTTTTTATGCCCATTTAAATATTGGTCAAATCCTAGGTTTGACCAAGGTTTAATCAAGTTTAAAACATGACAATGAAAAGGTAAGCATGAATCCTTTCTTAGTCACTCTAAAATGAAGGTACTTGAAATTTTTATGTTTGAAACACAAAACCCCAGTTCTCTTCATATGTTTGACTTCATAAGACAGAGTTTAGGGTTAGGGGTAGATATGATACATGATATTTCTGGTTTGAATATGTCTAGACCTTGTTTATCAACTTGAATGCTTACTATATGACATAAGAAGGCTATATATGTGCTTTGGTTTTTCATTTTTTTATTTTTTTGAATTTTTACGCCCGTTTGAATCTTGGTCAAATCCTAGGTTTGACCAAGGTTAAAACAAGTTTAAAACATGGCAATGAAAAGGTAAGCATGGATCCTTCTTAGTCACTCTAAAATGAAGCTTTTGGGAGGTTTGTGAAATTTCCATGTTTGAAACCCAAAATCACTTCTCCTCATACTTAACTTCATAAGACAGAGTTTAGGGTTAGGGGGTAGATACATGTTTTGTGTGGTTTGAATATGTCTAGACCTTGTTTATCAACTTGAATGCTTACTATATGACATAAGAATACTATGTGCTTTGGTTTTTCATTTTTCTGATTTTTTTAATTGTTAAACCCATTTGAATCTTGGTCAAATCCTAGGTTTGAGCAAGATTTAAACAAGTTTAAAACATGAAAATGGAAAGCTAAGCATGAATCATTCTTAGTCACTCTAAAAATCTTTCGGTCTGCGAAGAGTCGAATCAGCAATCAGTAGTTACAAAAGCGACCCACCTTAGGGATGGATAATAAGACTTGGGCAATATAAACGTTGATACTTACTTTGTGATACTAAAATATATGTATCTAGACATATTTCAGTTGTAGATACATCCATTTTAACATCAAGTAATATGGATCGGAGGACTAGCTAAAGAACAATGAGAGGCAGTGTTTCTCTCCCCCAGCCTACTTGGCGGAGTGGCCCTCCATCAGGACAGGTGGTGATTCCGCTTCTCTCGTTGGAATTCCTTATCCCCCAGCCTACTCGGCGACGTGCGCTCCTCAGTGACCTGCGCGAGGGCGCCTCGGCGACCTACGCAAAGGTGGCTGGACTCGGAGCGCATCGACTTCCTTCTGCGGTGCCCGGATTGGATCGACCATCCCGCGCGTGTCCTCCACCATATTGTTTTTCTTCAAGATGCTGTCATCCATCATCTTCTTCACCGCATCATGTTGGGTGTTGAGGCTCCCGTTGAGAGCTTGAACGCACCTGTTTGATAGCTCGACGTTTTCTTCGCGAAGAAAGCCGCACTCGATCTTAAGCATCAAATTCTCGCCCTTGAGCTTCTTGATGACAGAGTTCGTTTCCTCACTTGATGGAACGCTCACATCATGCAGCTTGCCCCGGCCGGTGACCACGTCCTTCAAAGTATCGACATCATCGCGAAAGTTGGAGGCGAGTTCCACGAGAGTTTTAAGCTCATCTCGGAACACGCCGATGCTTCCCGCATGGCAATATCATCGATACCGAAACAAAGTGACGAGAGGAAGACGAAAATGTCCAATCGAGTGGTAACCTCTAAGCGCAGGAGACAGGGGTTGAAGTCGTCATGAGAAGATGTCAGGGTGCGTCGTGGGGCACTGAGATATGTATAAAAAGGATTAATACGGAATAAAGAGTTGGGACCTCCGGGCCAGGAAGAATCAAGAAACATGGCGATGGAAACCAACCAGGAATCTTCGACCGCACGACTGACGCCGTTCCGAGACGAGCGCGAGCAGGGCCTTCGTTTTCTGGCGGGCCCTTTCTCGCGGCCAGCATCCGGATAGACCGCCGGCGGGAACTCTCCGCGTCCTTGGTCAACACTAGATGGTGCTTCTTCAAGCGAGATGGTGGCCTTGACTTCGGAGGCATCGCTGGAAGTGGAAGGAGACTGGAAGTGAAGCAAGAAGGGGATGGAAGAAGTACTCCCCCCTATTAAAACCAGACAACCGTCTCCTGCCCTCGCTTCGAGCAACCTGGTCCGCCCATCCTAAATCAACGGCCGAGAGGGGGCTCCCTTGCGAACTGAGATCCAGTGACTTTACCCAACAGAAGTTACCATGAACTTTACCTATACGAGCCATCAGGTTAAGATCCAACGAACATGGTCTTATCACCGGATTTTGGCCAAATCAGGAGATGGGCCGTAAGTGAAGATGGGCTTGAAGGACATACACGTGGAGCATCTTTGAAGCGGCCTTGCGCGAAGAGTTTGGGCTTAATTGCCCGTGTATCTGTAATATAGTAGATCGCATTGTAGTTTAGATTAAAAGATAGAGTTTAACTCGTGCACGGTTAGGTGCACGTCCAAATTAGAAAGTCCCTTGGACTATAAATATGTATCTAGGGTTATTGGAAAAGGAGGACAATCACGTTCACAACAAACAAATCAGGCGCATCGCCACCCCTTCTTTTGAGGGTTTCTCCCGGGTAAGCATCATGCATGCTGCCTAGATCGCATCTTGCGATCTAGGCAGCACAACGTTTATTCGTTTACCTTGTGTTGCTCGTACTGAAGCATTGTTGATGGCGAGTAGCACTATTTATCGTAGATGTTTTGGGGCTTGCATAGATGCTTTTCTTGCGCATATCTGCTTAGCTGTGCCGTCCCTCAATATCTAGCTGCCCTTACACCTATCCAGGTGTAAGGGCAGCATCTTGCTTGTTCGTTGTTTAGTAGATCTGATCCGTTATAGCTGTTCCTTGATCCTTCAAGGATTGGTTTAATATTTGTATGGTTAGGCCTTACAAACGGGTTGAACGATCCGGTAGTGCGCTAGGTATGGTTTGCTAGTTCTAGGAGGGATGTTCCGGGAATTAACTTAACGTTGGTTTTTAGGCCTCTTTTAGGGTTAGCTTTCCATTATCTCGCGTGTTTATTAGGCTCAACTACGCGTAGGATGTTCCGATCATACGGTGAAAACCCTAAGCTGTCGTAGATTGGTTTAGCTTTATACTGATCAAGCAGGAGCCCCATGTCATTGAAAATCCAACATGAACCATGGGGCGATCGGCTCTTTGAGCCGATCCGCAGGGCAACCGGAGAGCCGATAGGGCTCGTATTTAATGTTTATGTGTCTGCCATGCAGGGAACTAATCGAAGCAATCCACACCTTCCTGGCCAGGTATAGGTCAGGTGGCACGCCCTTGCAGCCGCCAGGTCGTGTGCCGGAGCATTTGCGGGACGACGTCGAGGGACCAGGGCCCGCTGCCGCCTTGGAAGCCTCCCGGCTCTTCGTTTTGCTTAACCACTGCTCGCCGGTGGGCTTTGGCAGGCAACACATTCTGGCACGCCCGGTGGGACACCGGGACAATCTTCCGCAACAATCATGTCGTCATCTGCACCTCAGATTGCGGGAGGACCAGTCAAGTACGAGGATCTGCCTCCTGAGCATAAGAAGAAATATGATGATCTCAAGGCAATCTTGGAAGCCGAGCTCATCGGCGCTTTTGAGAAAACTCGTTCGCACGGGATCAAGTTCAAAGGGTTCCAGCCCGAAGGCACGCTAGATGGACTAGATCTATCTCTCCCTTCGGACGAACGTACCAGAGCCCTGCGACAGGAAGTCAATTATGTCGTTGCTCACTCTCTTCATCGGCATGCTGAGAGCCTGGTGAATACTCTGGAGCGTGTCGCGCTCAATGTGGTGCAAGAAGTCACGAAGCACAAGTACTCTCCGTCAGTGTCCTGCTCTAGGAACTCACCAAGGGGAGGTACCGCTCTACACAAGGCCACCACCGCAACACACGTTTGCAGCTCCACAACGAGCAAGGTTCACCGGCGTACGTCGTCTACAAGACCGGAGGTGATCCCGGCGACTACCAATTCATGTATGAGCCGCCCAAGGAGATTCCACATGGATACGTGTGCACATACGTGCCGGACTGCAACGACTGGATGACCCCGGTTATGGCAGGAAGGACTGCCACGGCAGGAGGAGTCGCTGGAGCAGGAAGCAGTGCCGGGGCAGATCTTGAGAAACAGGCGTGGCTATCTAAATATGCCACCAGTACAAGTCATCAACGATCAACTTCTGCAGCTCCTACGGTGGATGAGATCACCGCCATCATGAGAGACAAGTTCGGCATACTGCCGAAGAAGAGGATGATCGGCTATTCCAAGCCGTATCCCAACGACTACGACCTGATCCCGCTGCCACCTAAGTATCGGCTCCCTGACTTCACAAAATTTAGTGGATCAGAAGGAACCAGCTCGATCGAGCACGTGAGCCGATACTTGGCACAGTTGGGCATGGTCTCAGCTTCAGACGAGCTACGTGTGAGGTTCTTCTCGCAGTCGCTCACGGGTCCAGCCTTTGGGTGGTACACCTCATTGCTACCAGACTCGGTTCGGACGTGGAAGCAGCTGGAAGAGCAATTCCATGAACAATACCATTCAGAAACCACGGAAGCTAGCCTTGCCGATCTGACCCAAGTTTGGCAGAGACGAGGAGAGACGGTATCTGAGTACATCCAGAGGTTCAGGACCGTCAGGAACCGATGTTATTCGGTTCGCCTAACTGAGAAGGAAGCAGTCGAGCTGGCGGTAGCAGGATTATCAGCGCCGCTCAAAGATCCGACCTTCCAAGCAGAAGTACAGCTTCACCGGCGCACATGGTTCGTAGTTGACTGCATATGAACAGCGCCATCCAGAATTGTACCAGGACAAATACAAGCGCGTCGCCCTGATCGAGATAGACGAAGATGAAGATTTCGCAGGAGATCAGGAGGTCGCTGTAGCTGAGTGGACTCGGGGGGCAAAACCCGTGTCCTGCAAGTGGGTGAAACAACCAGGGCCTGCAAAGGGGTTCGACTTTGATTTGAGCAAAACGGAGCAGATTTTTGATTTGCTGCTGAAGGAGAAACAGCTGAAGTTACCCGAAGGTCACAAAATCCCCACGCCATAAGAGCTGAACGGCAAGCCATACTGCAAATAGCATCACACGTTCACCCATGCCACCAACGACTGCAAAGTCCTTCGCGGACAGATTCAGATGGCGATAGAACAAGGCCGATTGCTCTTCGGTCAGTTTGCCATGAGAGTTGATACGCAGCCGTTTCCGGAGGTCAACATGGTCGATCTCAGTCAGTGCATAGGACGCGAGCCAGGTTTCTCGCTTGGTATCAATATGGCAGGGCTCGCAGATCGCCATGACGAGGATAAACCCGAGAACAGTCGCTCCCGCGGCAAAGGGGAAGAGGAGGCCGATCTACACGATCGGCCCCAAACGATGAAAAGTGGTGAATCCTCAGTAAGCATTACGATGGAAATGGAGGCCGATTCTAACGATCGGCTAAAGCCAACCTCAACACGCCTTCTGCCGGGGCGCGACATGGATTTAGCAGGCGACGGAAAGCTGGGGTATGGGTTTACATCGGCTGATGAATTGGAAGAGATTGACATTGGCCCTGGGGATAAGCCACGACCAACGTTTGTCAGCAAAAAGTTGAATCCGCAGCTGAAGAGCCAGTTGATAGCCCTGTTGAAGGAATACCCAGATTGTTTCGCATGGGATTACACAGAGATGCCTGGGTTAGACAGGAGCATTATCGAGCATCGGCTCCCTCTGAAGAAAGGATTTCGGCCGTTCCAGCAGCGCGCCCGACAAATGAAGGCTGAAATCTTGGTGGAAGTCAAGAAAGAGATCCAGAAGATGTTAGACGCCGGGTTCATCGAGGCCATGCAGTGTACGCTGAATGGATTTCCAATGTCGTACTCGTGGAGAAAAAGGATGGCCGGTGGCGCGTCGCCATAGATTTTCGGAATCTCAACAGTGCCACCCCAAAGGACGAATACCCAATGCCGGTGGCAGAGACTTTGATCAATGCAGCGGCTGGTCATAAAGTTTTAAGCTTCATGGATGGTAATGCCGGCTACAACCAGGTCTTTATGGCTCCAGAAGATATAAACAAGACTGCGTTCAGAGTGCCAGGCTCGGTGGGCTTGTTTGAATATGTAGTCATGACGTTTGGACTGAAGAATGCTGGCGCAACGTACCAAAGGGCCATGAATTACATCTTTCATGATTTGATCGGCAAATTGGTCGAGATTTACATCGATGACGTGGTGGTTAAGTCTGTTTCAGTGGACGGGCACTTGGGAGATTTACGGCGCGTCCTCGACCAAACTAGGAAGTTCGGATTAAGAATGAATCCAAAGAAGTGTGCCTTTGGTGTGACGGCCGGTCAGTTCTTGGGTTTCCTAGTCCATGAGCGTGGAATTGAGATCGGCCTGAAAAGTCAAGAGGCGGTGCGGACAATGAAGCCACCCACCACGAAGAAGGAGCTCCGAGTGTCTCATCGGCAAAATCAATTTCGTCGAAGGTTTATCTCTAACCTCGTCGAGACGAATCGAGCCATTCATGGGACTCGGTCAAAATTAAGTCCGACGAGGAGTTTCGGGGGGGGCAGAGCAACAGAAAGCATTTGACGATATCAAGGAATACTTGACGAAGCCACCTGTGTTGGTTCCACCACAGCAAGACAGACCTTTCTACATTTATCTGTCAGTAGCTGATACCTCTATCGCGTCAGTGGTGGTGCAGGTTTATGATGGTCTGGAAAAAGTGGTTTTCTACCTCAGCAGAAGGATGTTGGATGCGGAAACAAGGTACCTCGAGATCGAGAAGTTGTGCCTCTGCCTGTTCTTTACCTACACTAAGATTCAGCACATCTTACTGAAAGCAGAGATCATCGTCATCTGCAAATCAGATGTCATCAAGCACATGCTGTCGGCTCCTGTATTAAAAGGCCGACTCGGTAAATGGATGTTTGCTCTATCGGAATTTGATATCCGGTATCAACCTGCGAAAGCAGTCAAGGGACAAGCACTGGCTGATCTTATTGCTGAGCGAATAAACACGGACGTAGCGGCACTATCCGTGCGAGCATGGACCATGTTCTTCGATGGATCGGTCTGTGAAGATGGCTGTGGCATTGGCATGCTACTCGTGTCGCCTCGGGGGGCAACATACTCCTTCTCCATCAGGTTATCTACACCTTGCACTAACAATGTTGCCGAGTATGAAGCGATATGCAAGGGAATGGAGTTGCTATTGGACGCCGGAGCGGAGGCAGTAGAGATCTTTGGGGATTCCAAATTGGTAATTTCTCAACTCACGGAGGAGTACAAATGTGAAAGTGGGTCACTTTTTCCATTATGGATGCAATGCCGGGAGCTGATGGCCCAGTTCAGGTATATCAACTTCCATTGGATCCCAAGGACACAAAATACCGAGGCAAACGACCTTGCACAGACGGCGTCAGGATACAAAGACGTGGTTGAGGAAGCCGATTTTCAGGTGCAACTCATGGAGCCCGATGATTGGAGAGCCGATATCTTCAATTACTTGAAGGATCCGGCTCGGGGGGCACCTAAACGGATAAGATACAGGGCCATGAAATATGTCCTGATTGGGGATGACATGTTCTACAGGACCTTGGAAGGGTTACTTCTCAAGTGTTTGCGGCCAGCCGAGTCCAATCGGCTCTTACATGAGGTACATGAAGGTGCTTGTGGAACACACCAATCGGCTCATAAGATGAAGTGGCTAATCAGGCGATCGGGATTTTACTGGCCCACTATGCTTGAAGATTGTTTCCAATACTATAAAGGGTGTCAGGCATGTCAGAGATTTGGGAACATTCAGATGGTGCCCGCATCAGCAATGAATCCCATCATCAAGCCGTGGCCATTCCGAGGATGGGGCATGGATATGATCGGCAAGATACATCCTCCTTCGAGCAAAGGGCATGTATGGGTTCTGGCCATTACAGATTATTTCACCAAATGGGTAGAGGCCGTCCCTATGAAGGCAGTGAACGCGTCAGATGTTGTCGATTTTGTGAAGGAGCACGTTATCCATAGATTCGGGATTCCCCAGACTATCTAAACCGATGGAGGTTCGGTTTTCGTTTCGAAGGAGTTCAGGAAATTCTGTGATGATATGGGAATCAAGTCAATCCGATCGTCGCCATACTACGCTCAAGCAAATGGACAGGCTGAAGCGTCCAACAAAAGTTTGATCAAGCTGATTAAGAGAAAGATCGACGAGAATCCTAGACGTTGGCACGAGATATTGTCAGAAGCTTTGTGGGCTTATCGCATGTCGTGCCACGGAGCCATAAAAACCTCGCCATACCATCTGGTCTATGGACAAGAAGTCGTGTTACCTTGGGAAATCCAAGCCGGGTCGAGAAGGGTTACGTTTCAGAATGATTTAACTACAGAAGAATATGCAGCCCTGATGAGCGACAGTATTGAGGATGCAACGGAACTTAGACTTTGGTCACTTGAGAAGATCAAGGAGAATAAAGCCAAGGTGGCTCGGGCATATAATAAGAAATTGAAGCCAAAGGAGTTCCAGGTGGGTGATCTGGTATGGGAAGCTGTATTGCCGTTGGGGACTAAGGATAAAATGTAGGGATTTCTATTTTCGTGCCCTCGGGTCCTTAGTTGTGCTCAGTTTTCCCCAGCTCCTTAGTTTTTCCTCAGTTTTACCCAAACGTTTGTCTGAAACCATCACACGTGATGTAACGGCCGGTTGCCCGACGGTTGACCGTTATCTTCTGACTAGTGGGGCCATGTAGAGCCCGCAAAGACACGTCGACCATGCATCTTTGTTTGACCGTAAGCATCGCTGTATCCCCGACCAAAACGCGAACGAGTGGGGCTTCGGTATATCAAATGACAAGTGGGGCCATGACGCTCGATACAAGGGGAAATACATGGGTAGGATTAGATTTTTAAACGGAGCTCTACAAGCGATGGCACGGAGGAGGTGGCATGCGGGGTGCCGAGATGAGATCGACGTCCACAAAGAACCGCATGAGGCGAGACCGGACGCATTAGAAAGATATGAACTAGACGCGTTTAACCATGCAAAGAAGAGAAGAAATGGTCGACGACATCGACGACCACCTCAAAACTTTGACCGACCGTGTCGGACACGAACGCGAGCAATGTAGAGAAAACTAGTGTCTCTCCTTTCCGGCGTGTATAGGTGGGTGCTAGGAGAGTGTGGTGGCGAAGGGAAAGACCTCGCGGCGGTCTCGTGGCGTCCAGCGATAGCGGAGTCGGCGTGGCCGTGCCTACAGCCGGCGTGCATGCATGTTCGGCATTGGCATCAGCATGTACGTTCGGCATTGGCCTCGGCGGTTTCTCTCGGTGTGTCGTTGATCGAATGAGGGGACGGGATTGAGGGTGCATCCCGACGTTGACCTAGCGAGTGGCGGCGAGCATAGCCGTTTCGACCATGCCGATATCGGCATCGGCATCGTTTGGAGGCCGTGGTGCTCGACTCAAGTTGGGATTTGTTTCTTGTAGGCCAAAATGAATTTGAAACAAGTTTCATGTTGAAGGTTAGGTAACGAAAGTTTGTAACTATCCCAAAATTATACTAGCGCCATGGTGAGGTTCTTTTTTGATAGAGCTATACGGTTGGGCAAACTTTTTTGACACTTTTGTCGTCGTGGTGAACGAGCAGATGCCATGGGATGGCTTATCTTGGGGCCGAATGGACGCTAGAGGATTCGGGGGAGGGTTTGTGACTAGATGGACGAACTTCCGGATGCTTTCCTCAAGAACTTGGCCAAGGCCGGAGGTAGAAGAAGAAAGACACAAGGACGAACTCGCTCTAGATCACCATGTTCATTGATCTCGGGACAGGTTACGGGTTGTTCTCTCTACCGTGGATCGCGTATGTAAAGAAGCTGCCCCTCTCCTTATATAGGGGAGAGGGTGGCTTACAGAACAAGAAACCCTAATGGGATCTTTGACTAGACAAACTACTTTACAAAGATACTTTATAAAGCTACTTTAATCACAGATGACGCCGGGTCTTCTTTAAACATGAAGGATGACGTCCTCCGGCTTCTTTGACCGTCATCCTCCTCCTTGTCTTCTAGTCTTCGTTTAAAGCCACTTTGCTTAGCTCATCCTTGTCCTTTAGCTCCCGACGGAATCTTTGACCGGCCAGCCGGCATGTTCTTCCTTCCGGCGCTCCGGTATCTTTCCTTCCTCGGTTCCGGCATACCCCTCTTGGGGATACCGGCTTAGCTTTACTTAGCCAAACTCTATTTTCTTATTCCGGCATGAATATTAAACCGGTATCTTGAAGGGTGAGACCATCCGGTATGACATATCTTTGGCATACCGGGGGTCATCCCCCCAACATTAGTCCCCGAAGCTGGTATAGTCTGGCGGATCCTATCCAACAGACCATGCCAGGTTTTCGTATCTTGGATACCGGTTTAACTTTCTTAGCCCTTGGCTCAAATCCGGCATCTTTGCTCGGACTCACATATTCTCTGTTCGCAAGGCATTCTCCGGCATCTTACTCTCCGGTATCTTAGTCTTTAAGTCTCTCCTCGACGAGGTCGAGAATATTTCGGGTTCTGTGCCTGTCAGAGACATGCGCATTGTGACTGTCGCGCCGGTGTCAGTTGTCACTTCGTATTGACACTTGCGCGCTCATTAAATGCGCCGCTGCAGATCCCACTCACCGCTTCGCATCCCGTGTGCGCTTCGGTGTGGCCTTCTTTTTTCCGCGTGTATCTCTATGACACGTGGCGATCAGCGACGCGAACCGTCGCGGGCCGCGAGGCAAACCGCGCTGGCCCAGCGGTTTTCGGCCCACCTTCTCTCTCCTTATAAGCTCAACTGCCCCTTCTTCTTCCTCTTCTTCGCATTCTCTACCTTCGCGCATAGTGTTCTTCGCCTCTGCGCTCCTTCACCGCACTTCGTCCGTCGCTGCTCGCCTGAGCCTCGCTGCCCGGCGAATTTACGCCGCGCCTCCGCCGGACCTCGTCGTGCGGAGAGTTCCTGCAGCGTCTTCTTCAGGCGCACTGCATTCTTGCTTCTTCTTGACCTTCACCGCCTCGCCGTCGGCAGAGCTCACCGGCGACCGCAGGCCTGTTCTTTTGCCGGAGAAGGTCTTCCTCATCAACTGCGACACTCAAGGTCAGTTCTAATCTTGCTTTGTTTGCCATTCGCTTGCTTTCCAGATCTGGGGTCTACGGTGTTCTTATTTCTTCCTTTTTCTTTGGTTTTTCTCTTACTCGTAGATCTTCACGCGGGGGTCAAGTGTGGGATTTCTGTTTCTTTTGCCTCCCATCCAATGTCTGACGAGGAATCTTCCTCCGCATCTTCCTCTTCCTCTTCCGCTAGTCGTAGCCAGCAATCTTCCGACGAATCTACATCTTCAGATTCGATAAGGTCAGATCCCGGCAGCCAGCAGGACTCCGGTAGCCGGCAAGGTTCCGGTAGCCATCAAGACGCCGGTAGCCCTCAAGATGCCGGTGGCTCCCAAGATGCCGGTAGCTCCCAGGATGCCGGTAGTCATCTAGAATCCGGTAGCTCCAGCCAAGCATCCGGCAGCCACCTTGTGACGAGTGGCTCTGGCGAAGCTTCAAGTAGCTCTAGCCAATCTTCCGGCGAGGAGCCTTCCCCAGTTACACGCGGAGCCTGGATGGGTTCCAATGTTACTAAGTACGAGATAGATTGGTTGTACCGGTCCCGCAGGATCCCGGAAGGAGTCACTTGCTGGATTCCCAATGATGAGATAACACCGAAACCGCGGGACGGTGAACGTGTTGTTTTTCTTGCTCACTTTGAGCGTGGCTTCGGCCTTCCTCCCTCTTCTTTTTTCCTTGATCTTTTAGATTTCTACAAACTCCAACCTCATCATCTTCCTGGCAACTCCGTCTTTTACCTCTCCTGCTACACCACCTTTATGGAGGCCTATATCGGCATTCGTCCCACTCGCGAGACGTTTGCCCGATTCTTCGCTCTTCGGATTAATTCCGTTCAGGGCGTAGATATTCCTGCGCCCAAGCCCCCCGTGCAATGCGGGTCTTGCATCATCAGCTCCCGTCAAGGGAGCCCCTTTTTTAAGTTCTCCGGCCTGGAGTCTTGCCGGTGCTGGCAAGGAACATTTTTCTATGTGAAGAACAACGGCCCCGCAGATCTTATCTGTCTGCCTCCTTTTGATCCGGCGCCGCCCGCAAAGACCAACTGGAGCTACAATCCGAAGGAGGCTCACAACGAGACCAACCGGATTATACGCTTCATGAAGCAGAAGATGAAGGACACCGGCATCTGCTCCGATGATATCGTCCGCACTTTTATCTCGCGCCGGGTACTTCCTCTGAAGCGCCGTGCGCATAGGATGAGCGAGATGTATGGCCCTGGCGATCCTACCAAGATCACAGGCCTGCCCCTTAGCAAGAAGGACGTTGTTCTCAAGGCTAAGCAGATTTGCCAAACTGCTATGCCTTTTAACTGGAAATGGGGCCTCCTTCCCTTCAGCACTACTAACCCTCCGACCCAAGAAGTAAGGGACTATGCGATTGGGGTTGCTTTTGCCGGTAACCTTTTGCTTTTGCTTATTTTCTTTTTCATGTTTCAGGCCAAGGACCGCTTCCCCCTCATTGAAGCCGAGCGGCGAGGAGTTTGCCGGAGCGCGCCCTCGACTCCTTCGACCCAGATCCCTACATTTTCTGGAAGGATCTGAAGATGGGCAAGACCCCGGCATCTCGCCTGGGCCGGTCTCCGCCAAAGCCAACCGGGTCCTCTGATGACCTGGTTATGCTTGAGGTATTTCCTTTTCCGGTTTCTTTTACTCTTCCGTTATCGTTTTCCTTCGAACTGCTTCTTAGCCTCATTCCCATTACAGATCCATGAGCACGTGCCGCCTCTGCGCGCCGAGGCCGGCACGGAGTTTGTGGACAAGCTCATGGCCCAGGGCCAGAAGAACAAGCGGTCGCCATCTGATGATGGCTCCAGCCAGGCCCCTCCCTCCAAGCGCTTCCGGACTGAAGACCTGGGGGAGAAGAAAGTTGGCGTGCGCCGCTATGCGCGCAAGCAGATGCCAACCGCTTCCGGGTAAGTTTTTCATTCCGTGACTCGTCTGTTTTTGCTAAGTTCTTTTTCCGGTTGCTTTCTTCCAACCATCTCTCTTTTTCTCTTTTTTCTCAGCGCCGCGCTCAAGCTCGGCTCAAGACCCTCGGGCTCTGAAGGTTCCGCAAGGGCCTCAACCCCTCCTCACTCAAGCCCGGCACCACCTGGTGCCGGTAACATCTCTGCCTCCCTTTCGGGGGGCACAACAAGTTCGGGGCGTGCGGCCCCTACATCATCAGATCACCGCACGGAGGAGGATCTTTCCTTCTTCCCCGAGAACCAAGACACCGGCACCAGCAACATCGGTGCCGGAGAAGAAGAAGCTGCCGGGCAGGCGGAGCCTCCAGCTCCTCCTGCCCTTGAGAAAAGACAACTCCCGCGCCGGAATCCTCCGCGCCGGGAAGCTCCAACCCGGGTGGTGCGTCTACCGCTCCCCTTCTCCACGGACCATCCTCATGCCGCCGCCAAGTGCTCCCGGCGCCCAGCCTTCCGGGGCTGCTTTTGCCGCGCCACCGCCCAAGACCTCCAGGCTTACCAAGGGAAAGGCGACGGCTCCCAGCGCCTCTTCTGCGGGCCAGCAGCCCCTGGTGCTGCACGTCTCCAAGGCCGCCCAGAACACTGTCACCAAGGCCACCGGTCTTCTTGGCCGCATTACTGACTTCAAGCGCCGAGGCCAGGATCTGGGGCACCTTCTGCCCTACGCCCAGAAGTGGAACGCCGCGGACATAACTCCGGCGACCCGCGGCTTGGGCAAGGACAGGTTGCCGGCACCTGACCCAATTGGGAACCGGTCTTCCGAGGAGCACTTCACGCGGCTTCGCTGCGCCGTAAAAGAGCTGGACAGCGCGTGGTACGACGCCACGAACAATCTGATGGTACGTTTTACCAACTTTCCTTAACTGTTACCGGTTTCCTTCTTTTCCGGGTTTGTTCTATCCTTTAGCTTTATGCCGGTTTCTCTCCTGTCTATCTTCCCAGTCCCCGAGTTTTGTGGTGAGAGCGTAGCTTTCAGGACAAAACTTTGACTTTAAGAACTTAGCGCGAAACCGGCACTGCCAGTCCCCGAGCTTCGGGTTAAGAACTCTGTTCTTAGCGCGAAACTTACCTTAGAACGCGCGAAACCGGCACTGCCAGTCCCCGAGTTTTGTGGTGAGAGCGTAGCTTTCAGGACAAAACTTGAACTTTAAAAACTTAGCGCGAAACCGGCACTGCCAGTCCCCGAGCTTCGGGTTAAGAACTCTGTTCTTAGCGCGAAACTTTACCTTAGAACGCGCGAAACCGGCACTGCCAGTCCCCGAGTTTTGTGGTGAGAGCGTAGCTTTCAGGACAAAACTCTGACTTTAAGAACTTAGCGCGAAACCGGCACTGCCAGTCCCCGAGCTTCGGGTTAAGAACTCTGTTCTTAGCGCGAAACTTACTTTAGAACGCGCGAAACCGGCACTGCCAGTCCCCGAGCTTCGGGTTAAGAACTCTGTTCTTAGCGCGAAACTTTACCTTAGAACGCGCGAAACCGGCACTGCCAGTCCCCGAGCTTCGGGTTAAGAACTCTGTTCTTAGCGCGAAACTTTACCTTAGAACGCGCGAAACCGGCACTGCCAGTCTTAGCGTGAAACTTTACTGATCTTTTTTGCTTTGAACAGCTCACGGCTGACGCTCGGAAGACCCTCTTTGAGGAGCTCTTGTGGGAGCATCGGGAGCTTGTGGAGGCACACGACAAGTGCCAAGGTACACTTTTGTTCTGCCGGCATCTTTCCTACCGGAACCTTTTTTCTTTCTAACACTTGTAATTTCTTCTTGACAGTGCTCCCGGAAGCTTCCATTGATGCTCTCAAAGAGCAGCTCGCCAACGCCCAACGTACGACTTTGTTTTTTCCTTCCGCTAACTTGTCCTTACTTTGAATTTTACCGACACCTTCTTGTTTACACTTTCCTTTCCATGTTGCAGTGGAGAAGGAGCAGCTGATCAAGCAGCATCAGGAAGAGCTGAGCGCACAGAAGACCAGCTACCAGGAGCTTAAGTCCCGGCTTATCCAGACTGGGTCTTGACCATGCCAAGATCCTCGAAGCCGCTGAAGCTGACGCAGCGGCCAAGATGAACGAGGCTCTGGAGAACGCTAGCAACGCCACCGTGGTGCTGCAAGCTGAGCTGGAGGAACTGGCCAAGGCCCGGAAGGCTGCTGAGGAGAAGGTCGCGCGGTTGGAGGAGGAGCACAAGGAATGCAATCAGCTGATCCTCCAAACCGACAACCTTGCCCATCGTGAGTTCTCTGATTAATGCATACAAGCCATTTTTCCTCCGGCCTCATTTTCTTTTCGCTATCTTTTCTTCCGGTCTCGTTTTCTTCCGGATTCTTTTCATTCCGGATTCTTTTCCTTAGCCCTTTTTTCTTTGCACAGGCCTCTTTCCGGATTCCCAGACGCATGCCGCCAAGAAGGTCAACGCGCGCCGCACTACCCGGGCCGAGCGAGTCTTGCCGTGCCATGGACACCCCATGACCATCTGGTCGCGCTTAACGCGCGGGTGTCCCATATGCGCGCCATTGATCGCAACTTATCTGACATCCCTGAAGTAGCTTCCCAGCTCTACAGGACTCTCTGGCCTGGCGAGGTGGTGCCGGACACTTTCTCTCTGATCAGCGATCGCCTCAAGGGCGCCGGCAGGAGGATCCGCGAATGGCAGTGCTCCGCTGCTCGCGCTGGAGCAGACTCTGTCCTCCGCGTCGCCTGCTCCTGGTACCCGGAGCTCGATCTGGATGCCCTCACCGGAGTGCGCGAAGGCGCGGAAACCGATCTGGACCCGATCCTTGCCGCCAAGCGGCAGGATCGCGCGTACCGCATCGCGGAGTACGCCGAAATGCGCACCTTCATCCCTCCCCCTCATGGCGTCCAAGATTATCTTGACGAGGAGGAAGATGAAGCCGAGGAGGAGCCTCTTGACGGTGCTGGTGCTGGCGACGCTCCTCCGGAAGCTCCTGCTGCTTGAATATCTACCCCAAGATTTTACCTGTCATGCTGCTTGGCCCTGTGTGGCTTAAAACAATCTTTTGTTAAATTCTGCCCCGGTATGCCGGGGCTTATGATGTAAAACTTTAAGTCCGCTTGCGGTTGACGTACAACTTTTGTGCCGGTAAGTTATACCGGTAGCTAATTATCTTAGGCTTGCCTTAGCATTTTTGTGTTTGGTTCTGCTTTTATCCTGTACTTGCAAAGATTTCCAAACTGTTTCTGCATCCAATTCGATGCACACTTGGTTCTTTTGCCTTGACTCTGCCTGCCTTCTCTGGGCGTTCTTTGGCATATGAGCACAAGGTTCTTTCACCAAACAAGCATTTTCTTGAACTTAGAAATAATTCGAAATTTTGCAAAAAACCGGTATGACCGGGGTTAGTTAAATTTTTCCGAATTGTTCTTTCCCGGTTTCCCTCTCCACAGTTCATGTGCTTATCCCCTACCGGTTTATCTTGCTTGCCATGAAGCCAAGTTATGGACAGCAGCAGAGTCGAAGACTCCGGTAGGGTTTAGCACACTACTAAACCGGAAAGAAAAAACGTTCAATAAGCAACCGGCAACGGAAAAAATAGACATGTTCCATGCAATTTAATAAAGCAAGTCCCCGAGATTTGTTCGAGGTTCCGACATCTTTTTATTCATAGCATATAAGGTACAAAAAGGAACTTCTTACACCACAACTTCAAGAGTAGAAAGGACGCAACAAGGCTACGTTCCATGGACGTTTGGTCTCCTCTCCTGACTTGTCCGCCTTTCCTTTCTTCCATTCCTGTGCATCAATTAGGTAATATGCATCATTGTGGAGAGCTTTGCTCACAATGAAAGGTCCTTCCCATGGGGGGACAGCTTGTGCCTCGCCTTCGGTGCGCTGCACCGTGCGTAGCACCGGGTCTCCTTCTCGGAATACCCTCGGGTTAACTCTTCCGGCTATGATAGCGTCCGAGGTTTTGCTGGTAAATGGCTGTTCTTGCCAAAGCTAGCTCTCTTGCTTCTTCTAGCAAGTCCACATCATTTTCTCTGGCCTCTTTTACCTCTTCTTCGGTATAGAGCTGCACCCTTGGTGAATCATGGAGAATATCGGTTGGTATGACCGCTTCTGCTCCATAGACCATGAAGAATGGCGTGTATCCGGTAGACCGGTTCGGAGTTGTTCTTAGACTCCAGAGCACCGATGGTAACTCATCGATCCAACATCCCGGCGACTTTTCCATTGCATCAATGAGTCTTGGTTTGATACCGGAAAGTACCAAAGCATTTGTCCTTTCAACTTGACCATTGCCTTGCGGGTGCGCCACTGAGCACAAATCCAGCCGGATGTTTTTGCTTTCACAGAACCGCTTGAATTCTCCTTGGGCAAAGTTCGTGCCATTGTCAGTTATGATACTGTGTGGGTATCCATATCGCAGGATTACATCTTTCAGGAATTTTACTGCTGTGTGGCCATCACACTTTGCGATAGGCTTCACCTCCAGCCACTTGGTGAATTTATCCACCATTACTAAGATGTGGGTCATGTTTCCCCTTGCGGTTTTGAACGGTCCAACCATGTCCAGGCACCAAACAGCGAAAGGCCAAGTTAGCGGTATGGTTTTTAAGCCGGATGCTGGGGTATGGTTTTGCTTAGCATACCTCTGGCAGCCATTGCATTTCCTTACCAAATCCTCAGCATTGTCCAAGGCTGTGGGCCAGATAGAACCCATGCCGGAACACTTTCGCTACCAACGCCCTTGAAGAAGCATGGTGCCCGCATTCTCCTCGATGAATTTCCTCAAGCATTTCTCTTCCTTCTTCCGGCTCCACACATCTTTGGAGGACACCGGTAACACTTCTCTTGTACACCTCGCCATTGATGATGGTGTAAGCTTTGGACCTTCTCTGTATCCTTCTTGATTCATTTTCGTCAACCGGCAAGGTGCCGTTGATCAGGAATTCCTTAATAGGTTTAACCCAAGATGGTGTCTCTCTGACCACAAACACCGGCATGTCTATGTCCATGCTGTCCACAAGCATTGCCTCTTCCGGCATGGGCGTCGCAGTCCCCGAGTTTATCGGTACAGTCCCCGAGTTTGCCGGAGTAGTCCCCGGGTTTCCTTCGTCGATCTCCATTGGCACCACATGTGATTCCGGTACAAAAATTGATTCCGACTCCGGACTTGGTTTGATTGATGGAACCCTCAAGTGCGCCAGAGCTATTCCGGGAGGAATTTCTTGCCTGGACGAACCTAGCTTGGACAAAGTATCTCGCGGCCTTGTTTTCGCGCGCGGCACATGGTGAAATTCACACCCTTCGAAGAAGCCGGCAATCTTTTGCACATGGAACCGGTAAGAGGCCATGTTGGCATCTTTTGCGTCCCAATCTCCGGAACACTGTTGCACCACAAGATCTGAATCACCATAGCAAATGATCCTGAGTGCACCGATCTCTTTTGCAACCTTGAGCCCATGTATCAGAGCCTCGTATTCAGCGACATTGTTTGATGCCCTGAAGTGCACTTGTAAAACATACCGGAGGTGATCTCCCTTTGGTGAGGTGAGTACCACACCGGCACCTAGGCCCTCCTTGAGCTTGGATCCGTCAAAATGCATCTTCCCAGTACTCTATTTTGTGTTCTGGCGGCTTGTATTGTATCTCCGCCCAATCGACCAAGAAATCAGCTAAAGCTTGCGATTTTATGGCGTCTCTTCTTTCATATACCGGTACGTACGGTGATAGCTGAATTGCCCATTTTGCAATCCGGCCGCTGGCATCCTTGTTGCCCATGATATCGGAGATGGGTGCCTCACTCACCACCTTCATGGGGTGTTCCTCAAAGTAATGCTTGAGTTTCGTGGCGGCCATGAACACACCATAAGTCATTTTTTGAAAGTGCGGGTAGTTTTGCTTTGATGAGGAGAGCACCTCGCTCAGGTAGTATACCGGCCTCTGGACGGTTTTTCCTTCCTCTTCTCTTTCCACCACAACCACAACACTAACCACTCGGTTCGTTGCTGCTATATAAAGCAACATAGGTTCTCTTTCCAAAGGTGAGGCCAAAATTGGGGCCGTTACGAGCATGTTTTTCAATTCTTTAAATGCTGCGTCTGCCTGCGTGGTCCAGACGAAAGTATCCGATTTTCTCATCAAAGCATAAAGCGGCAAGGCCTTTTCTCCTAGCCTGCTTATGAACCGGCTTAGCGATGCCAAGCTTCCGGTAAACTTTTGCACATCTTTCAGTTCTCGTGGGATAGTCATTCTTTCTATCGCCCGGATTTTTACCGGATTGACCTCAATACCCCGGCTTGACACAAGGAAACCAAGCAGCTTGCCGGCAGGGACACCAAAGGTGCACTTTGCCGGATTGAGTTTCATCCGGAACCGCCTTAGGTTATCAAATGTTTGCCGGATGTCATCGATTAAGGTATCTTTTACTTTAGTTTTTATCACGATATCATCCACATAAACTTGCACATTTTTTCCGATTTGATCAAACAAGTATTTTTGCATACAGCGCTGGTACGTTGCACCAGCGTTGCGCAAACCAAAAGGCATAGTAACATAGCAATAAGCCCCGTGCGGGGTAATGAACGCAGTTTTTATTTGATCTTCTTTTTTCAGGGGAATTTGGTGGAAATCGGAATAGGCATCCAAGAAAGACAACAGCTCACACCCAGCAGTAGAATCAATCACTTGATCGATTCGGGGCAAAGGGAAAGGATCTCTTGGGCAAGCTTTGTTGAGGTTGGTGTAGTCGATGCACATGCGCCACACTTTGGCAAGTTTTGCCTCCAAGTTCTCGTCTTTTTTCTTTTCGACCAGCACCGGATTGGCCAGCCACTCTGTGTGCGTGACCTCCACGATGAAACCGGCTACCAGCAGCTTTGTTACTTCTTCTCCAATGATCTTTCTCCTATCTTCAGCGAACCGGCGCAAAGGTTGCCGCACCGGCTTAGCATCCTTCCGGATGTTGAGAGAGTGCTCAGCCAGCTCCCTCGGAACCCCTACCAAATCATCAGTAGACCAGGCAAAGATGTTCCGATTCTCACGGAGGAAGCTGACGAGCGCGCTTTCCTATGCTTGGCTGAGGCCGGCACCGATACGGACGGTGCGCTCTGGGTAAGCCGGATCCAGCACAATGTTCTTTGTCTCATTTGTCGGCTTGAATGCCGGTGAGTCCAAGCTTCCACTCATTGCCGCTAAGCTCAACTTTGAGGACTGAGCCAGCGCAACGACGAGTTTGCATTCTCTTTTTCTCCTCCGCGATCACCAGTGATTCCGCTAGGTTCGATCCGGCAGATGCTGTCTCCATTGAGACTTTGTAGTTTCCCACCACAGTTAGTGGTCCACGAGGTGCCGGCATCTTCATCTTGAGATAAGCCGTATGGGTCGATGCCATGAACGCTGCCAAAGCCGGTCTCCCCAACAAGGCATGGTAGGGACTATCTAAGTCCACCACCTCAAACTCAAGGTTCTCAACACGACAATTGTCGCGTCCTCCAAACGACACATCCACCCGAATTTTTCCTATCGGGGCGCAGGACAAACCGGGAACAATCCCATGGAAAGTTGTGTGAGTTGGCTGCAGCATGTTTTCTGTTATGCCGAGCGTACGCATGGTGTGCTTGTACATGATGTTTATGCTGCTACCATTGTCTATCAGCACCTTGCTGAATTTTACTCGAGTTTCCGACCCCTTCATGATTGGGTCCACCACGAGAGCGTATCCACCCGGATTCGGCATGACCTTGGGGTGATCCTTGAACGACCAGGTGATTTCCTGATCAGACCACAGCATGTATTTTGGAACTGCCGGCATCACGGCGTTCACTTCCATGGAACGGCGATGCACGCTCTGCCTGTCCATTGGCTCTGTGACAAAGACAACCATGCACAAGTGTGGGTCTTCATAAACATTCCGGCCCAAAGGTGCCGGTGGAGGTGGCTGGTCATTGTTTTGCTCCACCCGGTTAACCTGCTGGTACTGCTGCCTGTTTGGCTGTACCGGTAAGGCGTTTGCTCCAGTGAGCGGTGGTGGAGGTGGTAATTGTTGTTGTTGCTGCATGGGGCCCCCTGGCGCCTGCGCATCTTTTACCGCTCCCCTTTGCATCAAGAACTTGGTCCAAGAACAATCCTTCGTCAAGTGGTTCGACGGGTGATCCGGATTCGGTGTGTGCCACCAAGCAAGGTTGGTCCATGGCGGCTTCCATGGTGTATTTCACGGGTTCCCGCCAGTTCTTTTTCCGGCCCCGGGGTTTCTTTTCTACCCACTCGCTTCTTAGGACCCGCCCATGGCTGCGATCCGGTTTTTGTCTCCGATCGCGCGCCGGCGTAGAATTTTCTTGCACGGCAGCAACTTGCTGTGATGCATATCTTCGATCCGGGAAATCTTCCCTCCTCTTGTTGTTCTGGTTATCCCGGTATTGCTGCTGATGCGGATTCGACTGCTCCGGCTCAGCTTGCACTGCCGGCTGCATTGGGTCTCCCAATGCATAGCTGTCTGCCACACGTATCATCTCTGCTAGAGTTGTGGGCATGCTTCTCTGCAGTCTTTGCCACAAAGGCGATCCTCTCCGGCATCCTTGGCTGAACCAAGCTATAGCTTGTGCCTCAATCACTCCTTCACATGTGTTTCTCATTGAGTTCCACCGGGTGAGATAATCCCGGTCCGGTTCTCTCCGCACGCTGTTGGCACAGGGCAAGCTGCCGGGGCCGGTTTGGCCTCTTGTAGGTACTGCTGAAGTTGTTCACAAACGCTTCCTCAAAGTCCAACCATCCGTTAATACTTCTCGCCGGCAAGTTATTTAGCCGGATCCTCGCAGGACCCACAAGGTAGGACGGTATGATTCTTACCGCCCAGCGCCGGTTTACTCCACCACCAGCCACATAAACAGCCGTGACATAATCGTCGCCGCCAGTCTTCCGGCTTGGTCGTACCATCGTATGTTCTTGTGTCTCGGGGCAACTGGAAATTGCGCACCGGTGGTTCTTCTCTCATGATCCGAGGGCCAAAGCACCTTGGACCAGGAGGTCCTTCACATTCAACTATCGCAGATAGACGTACTCTGTCCAGCCTGTGCCTCGCATCCCGGTCTGGCAAACATCTTTCCCCTAGGCGTTCTCCCAAGGGGTTCCGGTGGACTCTTGTTCGTTCCGCCTCGGAATCTGATTCATCATATTCTTCCAGCTCCGCGGCCCTTGTCTGCCGGTACCCTGGTGGTGGCATCTCTTCATCCACGCACGTCACTCTTGCGGCTTGATAATTTTGCCCGGTTTCATATCTACCGGCATGATTGTTTCCGGCATAGCCTCCCTTGGCATAGCCCCGATCTGCCCCTTGGCTTTTTCTACCGGCATCATGTTGCCCGGCTTTTTGTTTTCCGGCAAGAACTGGGTCATACACAGTCATCTGCCGTGCGTTTTTTTCCTTTCTTTTGTCCGGGTGGGGGGGACGATGCCTGCCCCTGGGACTTGCTTCCGGCATTCTTTGTTGAACGCGCGGATTTTGAGGCCACTGCCTCGTTCAGCTTAGCCGATTGCTCGGCATTTTGCTGCTCAATCACTTTCAACAGCTCTTGTACACGCTCTTGCTTGCTTTGCCAACTCGTCACCGGAAAGAGATTCACATAATGCTACCGCAGCTTTAGCGGCTTTTATAGTTTTATCCGGACTCATTGTACTTAGGCTTTTCTATGATGCTCACAGATACAGATGCACTCTTGCCGGCAAGAACTTCTTTGCGCAAATCCTGATCTAGATTGCGAGCCTTAAGCCGGTTTTCCGGCATCCTAGCAGCATGAGCACTAACTGAAGCAAAGCCATGGGCAGCATTGTACTCACGTAGGGTTAGGTTCAGCTCGCGCTGCGCCCGGATGATGTCGGCACCGCCAGTGAGCAGGGCTTTGCGTGTGGCTTCCAGCTCCTCCTGAGCCCTTGCCGGGTCGATGTTCTGCGCGATGAGCGTGGCCAGCGTGTTCATCGCCGCTTGAAGAGGTGTTGCCGGTGGTGCTGATGATGCTCCCGCGACGCCGGCGTCACGCTCCAGCGGCGGTTTTGCCGCGCGGGTCGATGCCGCACGCTCAGCTCCTTCTTCCACAGCTCCCTTGCCGATGTTGACCGCACCGGCCATCATGACTTCCACGCTGCCGGCGGCGCGGCCAGCACACAGCCATCTTGGCGGATCCGGCGCCACCAGCACCGGCGAGAGGCGCTGGCGCACAGGGACGGTGCCGAGGTAGATGCGGATGCTGCCGAACTCGATGGTGCGGCCGTTCTGCGGAAACTTGCCGCCGTTGGCGAAGCAGCCTGCATTATCGTTGATGAAGTCCATGTTGTAGATGCGTTCCACGAGCGCGGACACCGTGCGCTCGCCGTTGGTGTCGAGGATGCCCGCCCGAATATGAACCCCAGCAAGCGCCACTTCATGCCCCACGGTGGGCGCCAACTGTCGTCGTGGTGAACGAGCGGATGCCATGGGATGGCTTATCTTGGGGCCGAATGGACGCTAGAGGATTCGGGGGAGGGTTTGTGACTAGATGGACGAACTTCCGGATGCTTTCCTCAAGAACTTGGCCAAGGCCAGAGGTAGAAGAAGAAAGACACAAGGACGAACTCGCTCTAGATCACCATGTTCATTGATCTCAGGACAGGTTACAGGTTGTTCTCTCTACTGTGGATCGCGTATGTAAAAGAAGCTGCCCCCTCTCCTTATATAGGGGAGAGGGTGGCTTACAGAACAAGAAACCCTAATGGGATCTTTGACTAGACAAACTACTTTACAAAGATACTTTATAAAGCTACTTTAATCACAGATGACGCCGGGGTCTTCTTTAAACATGAAGGATGACGTCCTCCGGCTTCTTTGACCGTCATCCTCCTCCTTGTCTTCTAGTCTTCGTTTAAAGCCACTTTGCTTAGCTCATCCTTGTCCTTTAGCTCCTGACGGAATCTTTGACCAGTCAGCCGGCATGTTCTTCCTTCCGGCGCTCCGGTATCTTTCCTTCCTGGTTCCGGCATACCCCTCTTGGGGATACCGGCTTAGCTTTACTTAGCCAAACTCTATTTTCTTATTCCGGCATGAATATTAAACCGGTATCTTGAAGGGTGAGACCATCCGGTATGACATATCTTTGGCATACCGGGGGTCATCCCCCCAACAACTTTTTAGTTAGGGTTCCTTGTTGTTACACGTATGACATCATGTATGGAAAATTTGGGGTCATTTGGAGATGTTCGAAAAAATCACTTTGCTTAAGCGCATGCCGTTTCGTCTCGCTGAAACCAGCTTTTCTAACAAGGTGATTTTTTCTACCTTCTCTAAATAACCTCAAATTTCATACAGCTGATCTTCTATACATAGATAGATAGATTGTTTCGTTTTTACATTTTTCGAACATTTTATTTCCCTTTATAATACCCAATTGATTTTCAGGTCAAAACCTCGAAAAACAAGACATCATGTATGGCATCATTTTCACCCTAAATTTCAAATTTTCTGAAACTTTCCCTTTTAGATATTCCTTGTTGTTATAGGTATGCCATCATGTATGCCAAACTTGGTTAGGTCTCACTTGAAACCAGCTTTTGTAACAAATTAGGTTTTTTCTCGCTTCTCTAAATGACCTCAAAAATCATACGTGATAGGTTTATCATTCTATACAAAGATAGATGGTTTATCATTTTTTGCGTGAAAAGTAATGGCTACAACAAATTGTTGATGGTTTATCATTTTTTTGCGTGAAAAGTAATGGCAACAACAAATCGGTGATGCATGGTTTATCATATTTTTTGCGTGAAAAGTAATGGCAACAACAAATTGTTGATGGTTTATCATTTTTTGCGTGAAAAGTAATGGCTACAACAAATTTTTGATGGTTTATCATTTTTTGCGTGAAAAGTAATGGCAACAACAAATCGGTGATGGTTTATCATTTTTTGCGTGAAAAGTAATGGCAACAACAAATCGGTGATGGTTTACTGTATCATTTTTTGCGTCAAAAGTAATGGCTACAACAAATTGTTGATGGTTTATCATTTTTTTTGCGTGAAAAGTAATGGCTACATCAAATTGTTGATGGTTTATCATTTTTTTGCGTGAAAAGTAATGGCAACAACAAATCGGTGATGGTTTATCATTTTTTGCGTGAAAAGTAATGGTAACAACAAATCGGTGATGGTTTATCATTTTTTGCGTGAAAAATAACGCCAACGAGAGAGACAGAGAGGGGTTATCCTGCCCGTTCCCTATATCATACGATCAACGGTCGGCGGGCACGATCCGCGTGACATGGGCTAGACCAATCGGGGCGATGATGCACGTCTGCGAGAATTTGTGAAGAGAGAGGGCAAAGCTGAGTACTATCAAGAAACCAAGGGCACCCGAGTAGTAAATAGACTAAGGGATTCAAATATGAGATTTAAAAAATGGAAAATGCTTGTTTTGTACAATGAAACCCATCTTGGCCTACCTCAAACTATTTGCAATACCAATATACATCGGTGTGAGAATTGTGGCCTCATTTAGACAAAGTATGATTTGGGGGAAGCTTGTTTTGGGAAGGGCTTATTGTGGAAAACCATGCACCTTCATAGCTACTAGGTGATTTGAGAAGTGGCAATTTGTGGTAAAACTTGATTTATCTATGATTTATCTATGATTTGAGAAGTGGCAATTTGTGGTAAAGACTCCATGAGTAAGTGCCACTCTTTTTAGGATTTTTTTGCACATTAAATGACTCATTTAACTAGTTAATCCCATTTGTTGACTCTCTGTTGACCAGCCACTTGAGGGTAAAACTGAGTATATTGCACTAGCCGATATTAGCACTCGAGGGGAAAATTGAGCACACAAAAAATGCTAGTATAAGACTCGAGGGTATACCCGAGTATATCTAAATTTCCGGGGTTAGACTCGAGGACACGTGCAATTGTTGACGCGTAGACGCGGGTCGCGGTGGAGAAGTCGAGACGTGCAATCGTGGACGCGTGTCGCGTTGCAGAAGTCCAAGACGTGCAGACATGCACACGTGCACGCGTAGGACGCGGGTCGCATTAACCACCCCTCGCCTTTATAGACGCCTCCTCGCACTCTCTCTGTCACTCTCACTCGCTCACGCATCGCCAACTCTCTCACGTCCCATCATCTTCTCCAAAGCCAAAAACCCTCTCCCTCTCCCTCTTCCTCTTCCTCCGCCGGACAGATGGACAAGGAGAATGCCAATCCCATCGTCGAGGTTGGCTCAAAGCGCGACGCCTCCATTTTCGGCGCCGTCCCCTCTACGGACGACGACGCCGCCGCCGCCACCGTCGCCGGTGCATCGGAGGCTGCTGCCGCCGGTGGCAGTCAGATCCCGGCGGGATGGGACCCCTACGACCCCGCGCCGTACGTCCCGCCCCCGAACCCCTACGACACCTCCCTGGAGGACCCATGGAACGAGGTAACTACGGTTTGCTTCCTTTTTTGTTCCTCATTCCTTTTTGAACCCTATTTTTGCTGGTGTAGATGGATCTGTAGATGGATGAGTATTGGGCTAATATTTGCGCCGATTTTATTCCATTTTGTTTTGATCACTTCTTGATTTCGTTTAAGATTTGGGGTTCGGCTGTTCGGTTAATTTATGCAAGTAATATTGGATCTCAATCGGTTAATTTATGCAAGTAATCATGGGATCTCAATCGGTTATTTTATGCACTAATCAAAAGATATCAACCGTTTAATTTTGCAAATAATCTCGAATGTGTTCAAGTTCGAGATCTAGTTCAGATCTAGAATGCGTTTCTTTGCCTATGATGAATGGTTGGGCACAAATTTTTACGAGGAGGGTTCAGCGAACAATTGCTGTGTACAAATCTGTTGTGCATGAGCTTTAGTTCGCTAACACCTTCGCTGTAGATATATAATCGTGTCCACTCTAGCCGAGGCTGACTCTGTTTTTCTTAACTTTGTTATCATGTACGTTAGTCATCGTTGCAACTCATTCACTAGTTTACGTTTGATATGGATCGGATGTACGGCGGCGACGTCGGCGGCGACGAAGAGGAGGAGGACGTCAAGACTCGCCAAGTGCTGCGGAGGCTGCAGGTCGGCCGATACATCTCCTACTTCGCCAAGGAGGTGTACAGGTGCCCCTTCGCACCGGGAGACTCGGCGCCACGGACTTGAACTGCCTCGTCACGCATGCTGAGAACATCGGCAACACCTTCCCCAACGTCGGCACGACGGTGAACGTCCACTCCTTCCGCGCCAAGCACAGGGCGCTCGGCATGCACCTCCGCAGCTTGCGGCGGGTGGAGATCTCCGCCGGGCGCATGCCTCCGCTCAAGCCCAAGGCTCCCAAGGGGAGCAAGAGCAACAAGTGGAGGCAGAGCCGGATGGGGTAGGCGGAGTCCCGGACGTGTCTTGCTGCTGCTTCGTCGCCTCCTAGTTTGTTGTTGGGATCCCTTTGTTGTTAGCTAGGGATCCCTTGTTGTTATGTTAGTATGATGGTGTCTGTGAAGAACCTCGTTACTATGTTGGCTGCTGTGTATGCAGCCTATTATCTATCCATATTATCTAGGGATTATCTATCCCTAGTCTACTATATTTTGTTGGCAGTACTTAGTTTTCTTGATTTACTATGACTCGTGAATTTATCGTACATTATCCCGGAGATTTGCTTCTAGATTTAACTACATACATATGGACCGGAGGGAGTACTAGATTTGCTGCCATATTGGGCAAACAACGAGGGCCAAAAGGCACAAATAATTGAAGAAAGTCAGAAATGCAAGCTTCTCTAGATTTTATACTAATTTGGTGAAAAGGACGAGAGAGAAAGAGGGGAAAAAGGTGCACTTAATAATGCCAATTTGGGGCCGAGAGAGACAGAACCCAGCTCCTGCTCACGTGCAACCAAACGCTTCTCGTCCCGTCCCACGCGGTCCCTTTCTACCAGCCCCACGCGACGCGGGCCCACACGACGCGGCCCCACAAGACGCGGCCCCACACGTGACAGAACGGTCAACTAAACGGGAATCCTGCCGTCTGAGCTGCTTCTGCGGGTTTCAAACAAGGGCTTGGGGAAAACTGCGGAAAAACTAAGGAGCTGGGGAAAACTGAGTACAACTAAGGACCTGAGGGCACGAAAATAGAAAGCCCTAAAATGTATGGAAAGTGGTCTCCAAATTGGCACGGCCCGTACAAAGTCGACCAAGTTTTAAAGGGCAATGCATATATGCTCGAGCAGTTGGACGGCCGGAAGTTCCCAGTAGCTGTTAATGGCCAGCATCTCAAGAAGTACTTCCCAAGCATGTGGGATGATCAGCAGTAAGATATGGAGGCCGATACATGAAATCGGCCAGTAGAAAAAATTTTAAAAAAAATTAAAACAAAATTCTTTTGGAAACAGCCGATGCACAGACATCGACTTTAGAATAGAAATAGCCGATGCGCGGTCATCGACTTTAGAGGTGCAAAGTATCATAGTCAGGTGTCAAGTTATTGTCTGAATGGTTTGCTTGAACCTGTCCAGTTGCTTATCAGATTGCTTTTATGGGAGTCTGATGATAAAAAGCCGATACGATGCTATCGGCTCTTGGGGGCGTCGACTACCTTTGATGAGCAGAAGATGAAGAAGATATGAAATCGGGCGATTAGAAGATAGATTGGAAGAACCTTTTCATTGATTCAAAGGGGATTTTACAACGAAGAGCTAATTGCTCTCAAAAGGGGTCATCTGAGTGCTATTGCACTGCTATTAGCCCTATACTACTTCCTGATCTAAGGGCTGTCACTGCCCTCGTCGTCGTCGCCGTCGGCGCTGCTACCGGCGAGTTCTTCGTCGCTGCTGATGAAGCCGCCAGTAGCATCTTCATCCTCCTCGTCGTCGTCATCATCATCTGACCAGGCCCAGCCTCGAAGGCGCTTGGCCGGTGGGTACCCGGTGTCAGAGGAGTCTTCTTCTTCAGACTCCTCCGCTTATTCTTCCTCTTCGTCGGAGGAAGGATCCATCTCCCATGAGAGGAGGTCGTCTGCACACGCCGCTTCCAGCTCCCCGACGACGAGGAATCGGAGGTCTTCCTCCCCAACGGTGCGGGGTTCGTCGGCTTCCGACTCGATGGATATGTCCCATTCTCTCGCGTCCCAATGCTCAGGTGCGAGAGCATCGTAGATGGCCATCTGATTGACCTCTTGCTCCAGCTCACTCGAGGAAGAGGATTGGGAGGAGGAAGAGGAAGACATGGCTACAGAGGGAGAGGGTTTTTTTACGGACGATTGGTTTGGAACAGGGGGATGAAGAGGGGAACTGTTCGATGTGGCTAAATAAAAGAAGATATAGTGGAGATTTAATGCTCGAACAGTTTCCAAGGATGTGGTGCCAAAGTTGTGAAATCGTGCAGAGAAGGTGAGAAGGCAAGACGTCATGATGAAGAATACTGCGACGGTTCTGCTCTGCCACGACATGACCCCTCGAAGGAAAAACAGATGGTTTTGAAATTATCATTACCAAAACCAGGGGGCATGTGTTATCACCGGATTTTGGCCAAATCAGGAGATGGGCCGTAAGTGAAGATGGGCTTGAAGGACATACACGTGGAGCATCTTTGAAGCGGCCTTGCGCGAAGAGTTTGGGCTTAATTGCCCGTGTATCTGTAATATAGTAGATCGCATTGTAGTTTAGATTAAAAGATAGAGTTTAACTCGTGCACGGTTAGGTGCACGTCCAAATTAGAAAGTCCCTTGGACTATAAATATGTATCTAGGGTTATTGGAAAAGGAGGACAATCACGTTCACAACAAACAAATCAGGCGCATCGCCACCCCTTCTTTCGAGGGTTTCTCCCGGGTAAGCATCATGCTGCCTAGATCGCATCTTGCGATCTAGGCAGCACAACGTTTATTCGTTTACCTTGTGTTGCTCGTACTGAAGCATTGTTGATGGAGAGTAGCACTATTTATCGTAGATGTTTTGGGGCTTGCATAGATGCTTTTCTTGCGCATATCTGCTTAGCTGTGCCGTCCCTCAATATCTAGCTGCCCTTACACCTATCTAGGTGTAAGGGCAGCATCTTGCTTGTTCGTTGTTTAGTAGATCTGATCCGTTATAGTTGTTCCTTGATCCTTCAAGGATTGGTTTAATATCTGTATGGTTAGGCCTTACAAACGGGTTGAACGATCCGGTAGTGCGCTAGGTATGGTTTGCTAGTTCTAGGAGGGATGTTCCGGGAATTAACTTAACGTTGGTTTTTAGGCCTCTTTTAGGGTTAGCTTTCCATTATCTCGTGTGTTTATTAGGCTCAACTACGCGTAGGATGTTCCGATCATACGGTGAAAACCCTAAGCTGTCGTAGATTGGTTTAGCTTTATACTGATCAAGCAGGAGCCCCATGTCATTGAAAATCCAACATGAACCATGGGGCGATTGGCTCTTTAAGCCGATCCGCAGGGCAACCTGAGAGCCGATAGGGCTCGTATTTAATGTTTACGTGTCTGCCATGCAGGGAACTAATCGAAGCAATCCACACCTTCCTGGCCAGGTATAGGTCAGGTGGCACGCCCTTGCAGCCGCCAGGTTGTGTGCCGGAGCATTTGCGGGACGACGTCGAGGGACCAGGGCCCGCTGCCGCCTTGTAAGCCTCCCGGCTCTTCGTGTTGCTTAACCACTGCTCGCCGGTGGGCTTTGGCAGGCAACACATGGTCGATCTAAAATTTGAAATTAAAATTTATGTAGCTCAGAAAAAAACAGAAAAACTTTACATTAAGACGTATTCTCGGAAAGTTCCAGTCCATTTAAAATATTAGTTTAGTTTAAGTTCGAAATTTGGATCAACCGCGAGCGTTGGATCTTGATCGAATGGCTCACGTGTGTAAAGTCGCATGGTGACTTCTCTTAGTGAAGTCACTGGATCTCAGTCCGCGAAGGGTCAGGACGCGGGAGCATAAGCAAATGAATCGAGAGCGGTCCGGAGTATCCTGTCCGTCGACCGTAAATCAACGGGACAGAGCGGCTACCTTCTCTTCGAAGGCTCTGGCGCGCAACCCGAGGAATGGACATCTGTCGGCTAGTATAGAATTTTATAGCACGCCATTAATCGAGCTAACAGTACTGTACTACTGACTGTACTACTCTGATGGACGTCCAAAGCTCTGAATAGTCAGGGGAAACAATGAATGCGAGCCAGGGTAGTACTACTGTACTAGTAGTAGTGAAGCAATGGGGATTATCTGGAGCAAGTACGGAGTACCGAGTACAGTACTACAAAAGTGCTGTTCGTTGTTTTCGCAGTTCATTTTAGCGTAACGTCCAGGTTGTTGTCGAACCAGCTGTTAGATTTTGGGTAATTATTGTTAAGTTGCTTGCTTCTTAATTAAAATTTATCAAAGTCATGTAGACTAGATCGATTTGTGAGAACATCCCAAAAGCTTCATTCATTTTAGAATGACTAAGAAGGATCCATTCTTACCTTTTCTTTTCATGTTTTAAACTTGTTTAAACCTTGGTCAAACCTAGGATTTGACCAAGATTTAAATGGGCATAAAAATTCAGAAAAAATCAAAAAATGAAAAACCAAAGCACATATATAGCCTTCTTATGTCATATAGTAAGCACTGGAGTTGATAAAAACTCGTCTTATGAAGTCAAACATATGAAGAGAACTGGTTTTGGGTTTCAAACATGGAAATTTCACAAACCTCCCAAAAGCTTCATTCTACAGTGACTAAGAAGGATCCAGGCTTACCTTTTTCATTTTCAATTTTTTAACTTGTTTAAATCTTGGTCAAACCTAGGATTTGACCAAGATTCAAATGGGTATAACAATTAAAAAAAATGGAAAAAAACCAAAGAACATAGTCTTCTAATGTCATATAGTAAGCATTCAAGTTGATAAACAAGGTCTAGACATATTCAAACCAAACAAATCATGTATCTACCCCCTAACCCTAAACTCTGCCTTGTGAAGTCAAGCATGAAGAGAAGTGATTTTGGGTTTCAAACATGGAAATTTCAAAAACCTCCCAAAAGCTTCATTTTAGAGTGACTAAGAAGGATCCATGCTTACCTTTTCATTGCCATGTTTTAAACTTGTTTTAACCTTGGTCAAACCTAGGATTTGACCAAGATTCAAATGGGAGTAAAAATTCAGAAAAATTCAAAAAAAATGAAAAACCAAAGCACATATATAGCCTTCTTATGTCATATAGTAAGTATTCAAGTTGATAAACAAGGTCTAGACATATTCAAAGCAGAAATATCATGTATCATATCTACCCCTAACCCTAAACTCTGTCTTATGAAGTCAAACATATGAAGAGAACTCGGGGTTTTGGGTTTCAAACATAAAATTTTCAAGTACCTTCATTTTAGAGTGAGTAAGGAAGGATTCATGCTTACCGTTTCATTTTCATGTTTTAAACTTGTTTAAACCTAGGATTTGACCAAGATTTAAATAGGCATAAAAAAATCAAAAGAAATCAAAAAATGAAAAACCAAAGCACATATATAGCCTTCTTATATCATATAGCTAGTAAAGAATTCAAGTTGATAAACAAGGTCTGGACATATTCAAACAAGGAAAATCATGTCTAGTTTGAACAAGTTTACATAAGATGACATAAGAGGGCGTTAGGGGTATAGATACATGATTTGTCTAGTTTGAATATGTCTAGACCTTGTTTATCAACTTTAATGCTTACTATATGACATAAGAAAAATTAAGCATCTATATATCCTTCTTAGTCACTCCAAAATGTAGCTCTTGGGAGGGTTTTCGAAATTTCCATGTTTGAAACCAAAAACCACTTCTCTTCATGCATGCTTGACTTCATAAGACAGAAGTTTAGGGTTAGGGGTAGATATATACATGATTTTCTGGTTTGAATATGTCTAGACCTTGTTTATCAACTTGAATGCTTACTATATATATATGACATAAGAATGTTATGTTCCTTTGGTTTTTCATTCTTTTGATTTTTTATGAATTTCTATGCCCATTTGAATCTTTTGGTCAAATCCTAGAGGTTTGACCAAGATGTAAACAAGTTTAAAACATGAAAATGAAAAGGGAAGCTTGTATATCCTTCTTAGTCACTCTAAAATGATATTTTTGGGAGGTTTTTGAAATTTCCATGTTTGAAACCCATCTCTTCATGCTAGACTTCATATATAAGACAATTTAATTAGGGGTTAGGGGGTAGATACATGATTTGTCTGGTTTGAATATGTCCAAACCTTTTGCTTGTTTATCAACTTGAATGCTTACTATATGACATAAGAATGCTTACCATATGTTTGAATTTTAAAAGCATATAGTCTTCTTATGTCATATAGGAGTAAGCATTCAAAAGTTTTTCTTTGAGAGAATATCATGCATTCAAAAGTTGATAAATAAGATTTGGACATATTCAAACCAGACAAATCATGTATCTACACCCCTAACCCTAAACTCTGTCTTATGAAGTCAAGCATGAAGAGAAGTGCTTTTGGGTTTCAAACATGGAAATTTCACAAACCTCCCAAAAGCTTCATTTTACTGTGACTAAGAAGGATCCAGGCTTACCTTTTCATTTTCATTTTTTAAACTTGTTTAAATCTTGATCAAACCTAGGATTTGACCAAGATTCAAATGGGCATAAAAATCAGGAAAAAATCAAAAAAATGAAAAAACAAAGCACATATATAGCCTTCTTATGTCATATATATAGTAAGCATTCAATTAAGTTGATAATTAAACAAGGTCTATACATATTCAAACCAGAAAAAAGCATGTATCTACCCATGCATAACCCTATACTTTTGTCTTATGACGACGTCAAGGATGAAGAGAAGTGGATTTGGGTTTCAAACATGGAAATTTCAAAAACCTCCCAAAACATGTATATATCTACCCCTAACCCTAATCTTTGTCTTATGAAGCCAAGCATAAGAAGAGAAGTGATTTTGGGTTTCAAACATGGAAATTTCAAAAACCTCCCAAAAGCTTCATTTTAGAGAGACTAAGAAAGATCCATGCTTGACAAAGGATTAACTTGTCAATGCCTACAGATTGTAGACTAGGGTTTTGTTAGAAGTAGAGGGCAAGTAGATCTCGAAGGTTTCAGCCGAAAAGTACTCGACGATCATGAAAACTAGGGTTATGTTGACAGTAGATTCGATCCTTTCTTCGTCCCTCGACTCCCCTTTATATAGGAGGCGGAGCCGAGGGTTTCGTAGTACACAAGTTACAGAGTTCGGGAGGGTCTCGTATCCAACCCGTAAGATTACAAATCTCTATCTTTCTTAATACAAACTATCTTTCCTAATCACTAAATGGGCTTCCGAGTCTTCTTAATCTTCGAGTTCTGGGCCTTCAGTAAACCCCGGGTACCATCTTTGGCATGCCCATTGGGGATGCCTATGTCAGTAGCCCCCGAGATTTTTCTTGAATCGGAGAATCAGGGAAAATCTCCAATTTTACTCATTACACCATTTTTCAATTATGCAAACACTATTTTGTACAGGGATAATGGTAGTTGGGGCTAGTTCATCTGACGGATCAGGTACTAGTTAACTGCTCTAGTGGCAATCCGCAAAAACCTACTTCAAGATCACGTCCCTGGACATGATCTCGGGATACTAGTGTAAACTTCGACAGGTGCCGCTTAAGGTCTTACCATTCTGTCGAGTCCCAGTCACATTTATCGGGTACCTAACGCGTCCGTTAGGATTTTTCTTCGCATCTGTTGATACGGAAAAAAGTAGCAATCCGCCGTCAGAGACGGTGCCACGCCGCTCAGAACGGATCTGGGGTCTTACCTTCGCAAAGTTTTGCGGCATTCAGAGATTTTGTCGCGACTTTTAGCGCTCTGAGAATATATTGTCGAGTGCTTTTCGGCTGTTGGAATAGCACATTTTATCGAGTCAGATTTTGATGACTTATTTTGTCCTCCCGATGGGAGTATATGTAGAGTTATCTGTGTAACTCGAAATATACTCACTCCTACATCTTTCTTTTAATCAAAATTCATCGGGTACGCGAACAGCGTTCCCAATGGGAGTAGCCCCCGAGGCTACAGCCAAGGACTTGTGCTTGGGTGTAGGCTCCACAGATTAGTATCCATTGCCGCTATATTTATAATCCTTCTCGACAGTTTTATATTTATCGGGTGCGCGACCAGCGCTCCCGATGGGAGTAGCCCCCGAGGCTATGAACAAATACTTGTATTTGATCATAGGCTCTTGCCATTTCCATCTTGTCATACTCGAAATTTTCTCTTTTCCAGAGTAGCCCTCGAGCATTTGGGCAAAAACTTGTATTTGATCAAAGGCTCTTGAAATAATCTTACGTTGTCGATAAACTTTCCGAGCTTCATAGTCGAGCTTTTATTTTACCTTGATGACGTAGTTGCTGGTGATAGCCACGATTTCTGTTTTAATAACATGTGAGAAACGCTTCTCTTACTGCCTTGTGGGTCCCAATTCCTCATCCGATGGACACGTCGTGCAAGTGGGGGACACATGTTCTCCACTTTTTCTGGCACACGTTCCATAACCTCGTTAATGTTAAAATACCTTTTTACCCTTGTATCCACGTGGTTATCATCTACCACACTTCTTTTCCATCCAACGGTCCGCCGCTTCACCGCACCTCTATATAAGATCCCCTTCTTCTACCTCGAGCACTTCCGCTCGCGTCGTTCCCCTGCTTGTACCTGCAAAACTTCCTCCTGCGCTCCAGAACTCTCAGAGCTCATCTCTTCGCAGCTACATTCCGCCGCCATTGTTGATGCCACCGCGTCGCTTGACCAGGCACAGAACTCCAGATTCATCGATGGCTGCCGCGGATCTAGGAGCCGCGGAGTGGGAAAGGTCCAAGATCACGAACCAGGACCTGAATCTCTTGAAGAAGCTGGGGATCAGCAAGAAACCCAAAGCGGTTTGCTTCCCCAGTGAAGAAAGCTACCCAACCCCTCCAATGGGGTATCGGGTAAGTTTTGTTGATCACCTCATCCGCGGTCTTTCCGCCCCCATTCACCCTTTTCTTCGGGGATTGCTTTTTGTTTATGGTCTCCAACTTCACCACCTCACGCCCAACTCTATCCTTCATATTTCCATCTTCATCACCCTCTGCGAAGCCTTCCTTGGTGTCCAGCCTAACTGGGCATTATGGAAGCGCATTTTCTTCTGTCGCCGTAATGGCTCTGCCAATGTCGCCTATAATATAGGCGGCGTTGTTATTTCTGTTCGCTCCTCTGTCAACTACTTCGACGTCAAACTCCCTGACTCCGTTCAAGGGTGGCGCAAGAAGTGGTTATATATTCGAGAAGAAAACAATGGATGCGCTGAAGACAATATTCCTCCTTTCGACGGTGCCGAGAAAATCCTTCGCCGCCGTTCTTGGGACGCAGAAGCTACCGAGGAAGAAAGAACTTCGACGGAGGACCTGATGACTCGCATCCATGAGTTGCAGAATACTCGTGGAAAAGAATTATCAGGCATCCAAATTACGGCGTATTTCCTTAGGACTAGAGTGCAGCCTCTTTAGGCTCGCAAAACCCTTTCTGGAATTATGCTGGCGATGAAGACACAGATCGTTTGTCGACGAATCTAGAAGTCAAGGATTTGGATAGGCTTATCCGAAAAATTTCATCTCTTAAGAAGAAAGATCCTATTCCTTCCACTTATCGCGTAAAACCATACAGCGCCACCAATGCGCTCCCTAAGGTAAACATTGTCGCTTATTTCGTTATTGCCTTGTTATTTGTGTTGTTACTCCTTTTTGACATCCTTCCTTATTTTTATACAGAACCACCCAAATCTTGTTTCACTTCCTCCTCTTCCGGAAGGTGGGGAAGTCGAAGAAAGGGCCGTTATCTCCGATGATAACCAAGATGCCCCCTCTTTTGCAAATGAACCCGCAGAATCTCGAAAATCGCGGGATCGACGAAAAGGAGGATGCCTCCGAAGCCACTTGCGTCGGCACAATCTCCTCCTCCTGCTTGTTTCTCCAAAGAACAAAAGGAAAAGGAATGATGCCGAAGATTCCGGCACCTCCAAGCCCGAAGAAGCTGTTCCTTCACGCCAGAAGGCAGCTTATGATCCATACCTCGAGACTCTCATCAGTTCGTAAGTACCCTCTCCCTGTTTAATTGCACTTGAAGATTTTTGTCTATCTTGCTTTTTATGTTGTCGACATTTACTCGTAGTGATGATGAAGAAGAAGTACCAACTGCTGATGTGGCTGCTCGAACGAGTACGTCACATACATTAGTCGCCTCGGAGACGCCAGTTGAAGGAGAAGAAACTTCGCCTCCTCAACAGAACGTCGGTGCTGCTACTCCTCCTTCAAGCCCCCTTGTCCCTTCACCAAAAAGGGCAAGGGTTGAAACAATCCCGGAGCCTACTCTTCAATCGAGTAGCTCTTCTAACCCTCTCTTGGATGATGTAAGTTCTTAATCCGCTTGTCACTGTCTATATTTTCTCCATTTGCTTCTACGTGCCATCATTTTTCCCATATCGACATTTTCTTTCTTTGTCCTTCTTTGATAGCCTACGATCAAAGAGCTTCTTCGCATTGGTGCTCAATTCCTTGGGTACCGTGATTATGCCAGCAAAACTGAAGGTAATGCTTCGTTACTTCTTTTTTGCTTCTGCTTTCTTGCTATCTTGTTGTCGACGTTTTTAACTTTCTTGACAGAAAAACTGGCGGAGGTCAACGAGCGTGCCAATACACTTGCTCAAAAATTAGAGCAAAGTGAAGAGGCTCGTAAGAAGGCCGAGTCGGATGCTGTTGAAGCTAGGCAAGAAGGCCGACAAAGCCAAGGCTGATGCTCTGCTGGTGTCGAAGATCTTCGGAAACGTCTGCATGATGCCGAGACTTCGTTAAGCGATCACATAGCTGCACAAATCGCTCGTGAAGAAGCGATTACTAAACGTATAAGGACGCAAAATCGTCGCTTTGTCAGTAAGTATCTGAACCACTTCATATCCTTTAGATTTTTCCTTTCTGCACTATTTTGTTGATCGGATTTTTTTATTTTTACGGATAAGACCTCTCAAGAATTTGAACTTGAGGATCCCGACAATGATCCTCTTCTTGACGCCGTTTCGTTCCTTGAATTTCATGGGACGGAAGCGCGTGAGGGCATTGATGAAGCCAGGGCAGGGTTGTCGAGGCTTTTCCCCTACTTCTTCCCGAAGAAAGAGGAACCCGCAACTTTCCTTGGTCTTGCCAAGTGCTTTAATCCTCCCGAAGATCTTGGGCTGAAGATGCGCCATGAGAATATGAAGGTTGCCGTTGAAAGCACTTGTTGCCTTAGTTGCTCGATAGTCAACGAGACTATTGATCTGGGCAAAAGTGGGCAACACGGAGCGGATAGAGCAAACAAAATGGCGATCATTGATCAAGGCGGCGAAAGCTGAATACGAAGAAAATCCTGGCCTATCTCGGGATCAAGCCATCTTCGACTCCCGACTCATCAAGGCCGGAGGTCTAGTTTAATGCTCTTTTGCTTTGTTTTTAGTTTACCTCTTCCTTTTGGTACTGCCGCCATAGTGCTCCTGGCGATAATTAGGTCTTCTAGAGGTCCTTCTTTTGTAATAGACATGTATATATTATGAAAATGAATGGAAGTCGATCTTTGTCTCAATGATTGATGTCGACGTTTTTCTATTGTTTCAGTTAATTTTTGACAACTATACGTCAATTCCTGGTCCTTCCGAAGTTTTTCCTTCGTCCCTTCCGAAGAAATCCTCTGTCCCTGTTAATTTTGTCGATGATTCTGCGAGTACGGATCTGACAGAAGAATTGAAAGAACTTCGAGGACAACTCCAATCCGTGAAGAAGCAATCGCTTATGCTCATGGAACAATCTCGAGAATCTTCTGAAAGGGAAAAAATTGCACTCCAACAAGCTCAAGCTGCCATCGCTGAGAAGGACTCTGCTGTTGCTGAAGCTGCTGCAGCTACGTCTCGAGAAAATTCTATGCTCCAGCTGCTGATAGATGCTAGCTTGGATATGGCAGGTATGTTTCATTATCTTTGTCGTGCTTCTTCTTTTTCTTTGTTGCCTATCCCCTTATTACTCACTGACTTGTTTTAAGAGACAATAGGTGCTTTTTTGGATGCTGCTACTGAAGATGAGCGTGTCGAGGCTCGTTCCAGTGTTCTTCTTCGACTTGCACGTGAACATGGGTCGACTTTTTGGGGCACGCCTGAACGGACTCGCCAAATCGTCAGATTTCAAGATCGCGCGCTTCAGGTTCGCGAGTATCTTGACTTCTGTACGAGGACTTTGTCTCTGGTCTATGGTACCATGTTTCCTCGCAATAAGATGCCGAAACCCTTCCTGCGTTGATGGATAAATTTCGAGATGCTCCTCGCATCCATGGCTTTGTACGAGCCCAACTAGCTGCTGGCGCAAGGTTTGCGATGATCATGATAAAAATCTGTTACCCGAAATTAGACGTCGGGCAGATTGTTCCAAAGTGCTTGGAGAAAATGTCGAAGAGGAAAAGAAACTTCGGCAAATATGATGATATTGTTACTCCTGTTGCCGAAGACATGATGGATGAACTTCTTCGGATGGATGCCGAATTCTTCGTGAAGGGCAGCTACGCTGAGCATAGCACTCGTGCTTGTAAATAATGAGCGCTTAACCATAGACAATATATTGGGAAATCCTTGAAGACAAACTTGTTCCAAAGATTGTATCTTGTGTATATGATCTATATTGTAAAGTCATTATATTTTTATTTTTGTCGCCAAGCCCCCGGGCGTTTTGATTGCAGTATTTTTGTTTATTATAATGCGAGGTTGTCCCAAGGCAAGATAATATACACTGTGTACTATTTTTTGCGGGTGCGAGCCCCCGGGCTTTTTGTTGATCGCTATTTTGTCGATATCTCTTTTTATTTTGGCGAGGTAATTTTTTACCAAGGCAGGATGCTTCTTTTGCGTTTAGCGACACTGTATATATATATTGTATCATTTAGGGGGAAGCCCCCGAGCCTGTCGAGAAAAAGGTATATAATTCCACTATCTTTATTATATTGCAGCACCGCGAGCCCGCCTCATTAAAAACCTTCTCCGGCCCCACTCGGTGCCCCGAAAAAGGAAAAGAGTGCGTCTGAAAACTCGCGGGCGTTTCAGTACATTGTATGT
>NC_061510.1:248390558-248427583 GCF_022539505.1 Lolium rigidum | reverse complement strand
TAAAACCGCTACTACCGATAAACTCTTGCGAGCAACTCGTTTCCGTGTGCAGCTTGAATTGACAACTCCGCTCGTTAAGGCTTGCTAAGTATTCTTTGTCTCCCCTTGTGTCGAATCAATAAATTGGGTAATACCGAAGACTCGTTGCGATCCCCTATACTTGTGGGTCATCGTGTTCTTTGTCTCCCCTTGTGTCGAATCAATAAATTGGGTAATACTTCCCTCGAAGACTGTTGCGATCCCCTATACTTGTGGGTCATCAGGGTTTCTATTTGTGGCTTGGGCATTTGCGATTCCTGCGGCTCGCAACATTGCCTGAAAATTTCGGCAGTCTTTCTGGAGATGCCCTGACTGCCTCTTTCCGTTATTGTCAAGATAAAAGTGCATTTGACACGGACCGTTCATCATCTCTTCGGGGGACACATAAGGTCTTTGAAACCTTGGTCCACTATTTTGTCTGTTGCCGCGAGAATCGCCTCTATTGTCGCCTTGATGCTCATTACTCCTTTGATAGTCATCTCGACTGTTTCCTCCAGGATTTCCTCGAAAACCAGCCGATATATGGCCAGGAGCATCGTTGTTGTAGAACTGGCGAGAAAATCGCCTTCTATTTTGATAATTTTGACCACGATCCTCCTCTGGCGACCTGTGTCGCTTGTTGTATATTGCGTCTTCTCCATCTGCCCATTTATTGGCTATCTCCATGAGTGCTGATATGGTCTTAGGGTTAGTTCTCCCTAAGTCCTCGACAAAATCTCCTCGCCGAATTCCTGCCACGAACGCATCTATTGCCCTCTCGTCAGATATATCTTCTGCCGAGTTCTTTATGATGTTCCACCGCTGTATATATTTCCTCATCGACTCGTCGTGTTTCTGTCGACACGCCCTCAACTCTTCCAATGACGCAGGTTTCTTGCAGGTGGATCGGAAGTTTTTCACGAAGATGTCCTCAAAGTTATCCCAGCTGTCGATGGAATTTGGGGGGAGTTTCTTTATCCAAGATCTCGCGGCACCGCTCAAGTGAACTTGGATACTTTGCATAGCTGTTGCTCTGGTTCCTCCTACCAGCTTCACCATCTCGAGATAATCCACGAGCCAATCCTCGGGATCTTGCAGGCCGTCGAATTTCTTGAAATTTTCGGGTAGCTTGAACCCTTTTGGGACTCGAGTCTTTCGAACTCTTCTCGTGAAACACGGGAGCCCACACATATCTTCGTCGGCAACTTCGGTGAGTGCCGACGCTCCCTTCTTTCTTGTCGCGCTCTGTCCACCCTTACTTGGACTCGCTGTGTCTCTTGCTCCACTTGTTCTTGGGGGGTCTTGAACTCGCTGTGTTGGGTCGTGGACTATTTTGCCTAGGATTTTCTTCGGGAGGCGTTGTTGCAAACGCTGTTCCCATTACTCCTACTCCAGCCATCGCCATATTGAACAATGGTTCTCTCGGGTCCCCAGGAGGTGGTCTTGACGCCAGGATGTAAGCTTGTGTTGCCATGTAACCTGCTTCTGGCGTTTTTGGGATGATATTTCCCCTTTCATCAATCGACATAAAGGACATGTCAAGATTTTGGATTATGTTTCCTCTTTCTGCTTCGGGTATGTTTTGCAGCCGAGACATTGCTCTCCTCCGAGCTTCTCTGCGACTATCTCCCGAAGTTCCTGAATGGCGACTTAACTCTGCTCGGCGTCTGCTTGATGCAGAAGCTGCTTCTTTTCTCCTATTCAGGGATGTTGTCTGTTTTTCCAACTCTCTGCTCACCCGAGCAAGTCTATATTGATATGCTTGAAGTTCTTGTACAGTAGCAGTGGTGGTCATAGGTTCTGAACCATCCATGGCTTTTGCAGCCCTATCCCACGCTTCTTGCGGGAGCTGGACTCTTTCTCGAGGTGAAGACCCAACGTATTTAGTGCCTAGACCGTGTCTGAGATCAGCGGGATCGACGTATGGATTTCCCAAATCGTCGAAAGCCTCTGACGTTTCTGGTTCTGATCGGCCTGCCTCTTCGATTGCATAGATCTGATGATATTTTGCGTATTGATTTTTGTCAGGATTGGTGACACCATCATATAGAGTGGTGAAGACCTTTCCGATGGCAGCAGATTTGTCGATGAAGTTGAAGCTGTCGACGCTGTCGGAGTCGCTGCTTATAAAGGAGTCCGCAGACGACTCGAAGGATGTGTTGCTGAAGATCTTGGCGAGCCTTCCCCTTGCCTTGCTGTCGACGAAGCATGGCGACGAAAACTCCTCGTCACTCGACGAAAAGTTAGAATCGACCGCTGAAAATTCCGACGATATCGGAACTTCGAGACGGTAGGATCCTTCCTTGTTGACGCCAAATCGGAATTCTCCGAACGTCATGATGATGGGCTCCTCCAAATAGGCACATGCATCCATACGGGAGGGCGGGTGAGGAATAAAATTGACTAGATCAGTTTTTCCCTTGTTACCTCGATCCATCGCATTGCTTGCCACCAACGAAGTCGACGATCTTGAACGTGCCATCGAGATCAGCTCCTTGCAACCTCTAGTTCCCACAGACGGCGCCAATTGACAAAGGATTAACTTGTCAATGCCTACAGATTGTAGACTAGGGTTTTGTTAGAAGTAGAGGGCAAGTAGATCTCGAAGGTTTCAGCCGAAAAGTACTCGACGATTATGAAAACTAGGGTTATGTTGACAGTAGATTCGATCCTTTCTTCGTCCCTCGACTCACCTTTATATAGGAGGCGAAGCCGAGGGTTTCGTAGTACACAAGTTACAGAGTTCGAGAGGGTTTCGTATCCAACCCGTAAGATTACAAATCTCTATCTTTCCTAATACAAACTATCTTTCCTAATCACTAAATGGGCTTCCGAGTCTTCTTAATCTTCGAGTTCTGGGCCTTCAGTAAACCCCGGGTACCATCTTTGGCAGGCCCATTGGGGATGCCTATGTCAATGCTTACCTTTTCATTGCCATGTTTTAAACTTGTTTTAACCTTGGTCAAACCTAGTATTTGACCAAGATTCAAATGGGCGTAAAAGTTCAGAAAAAGTCAAAAAATGAAAAACCAAAGCACACATATACATAGCCTTCTTATGTCATATAGTAAGCATTCAAGTTGATAAACAAGGTCTAGACATATTCAAACAAGAAAAATCATGTATCTACACACCTAACCATAAACTCTGTCATAAGTGGTTTTGGGTTTCAAACATGGAAAATTCACAAACCTCCCAAAAGCTTCATTTTAGAGTGACTAATTAAGGAGGATCCATGCTTACCTTTTAGCTTAAACGTTTGAAACCAAAAACCACTTCTCTTCATGCATGCTTGACTTCATAAGACAGAGTTTAGCTAGGGCGTTAGGGGGTAGATACATGATTTTCCTGGTTTGAATATGTCTAGACCTGGTTTATCAACTTAATTGATTGTTTACTATATGACATAAGAAGACTATGTGCCTTGGTTTTTAATTTTTCTGTTTTTTTTTGAATTTTATGCCCATATATTTGAATCTTGGTCAAATCCTAGGTTTGACCAAGATTTAAACAAGTTTAAAACATGAACATGAAAAGGGAAGCATGTATATATCCTTCTTAGTCACTCTAAAATGAAGCTTTTGGGATGTTCTTGAAATTTCCATGCATGTTTGAAACCCAAAACGACTTCTCTTTATGCTACACTTCATAAGATCGACAGGGTGTAGATACATGATTTGTCTGGTTTGGATATACCTACACCTCGTTTAACTTGAGTGCATACACGATATGGCATAAGAAGACTATGTGCTTTTGTTTTTCATTTTTCTGATTTTTTTGAATTTTGTGCCCACCCATTTGTATCTTGGTCAAATCCTAGGCTTGATAATGATTTAAACAAGTTTAAAATATGAAAATGCAAAGGTAAGCATGCATGGATCCTTCTTAGTCACTCTAAAATGAAGCTTTTGGGAGGGTTTTTTGAAATTTCCATGTTTGAAACCCAAAACCACTTCTCTTCATATGCTTGACTTCATAAGACGGAGTTTAGGGGTTAGGGCCGGGGTATAGATACATGATTTGTCTAGTTACTATATGACATAAGAAAACTATTTGCTTTGGTTTTTCTTTTTTTCTGATTTTTTTTCAATTTTGATGCCCATTTGAATCTTGTCAAGTCCCAGGTTTGACCAAGATAATTTAAACAAGCTTAAAACATGAATATGAAAAGGTAAGCATGTATCCTTCTTTGTCACTCTAAAATGAAGTTTTTGGGAGGTTTTTCAAATTTCCATGTTTGAAACCCAAAACCACTTCTCTTCGTATGCTTGACTTCATAAGACAGAGAGTTCAGGGGTTAGGGGGTATAGATACATGATTTGTCTAGTTTGAATATGTCTAGACCTTGTTTATCAACTTTAATGCTTACTATATGACATAAGAAAACTATTTGCTTTTGTTTTTCTTTTTTTCAGATTTTTTTTCAATTTTGATGCCCATTTGAATCTTGTCAAATCCTAGGTTTGACCAAGATAATTTAAACAAGCTTAAAACATGAATATGGAAAGGGAAGCATGTATCCTTCTTAGTCACTCTAAAATGTAGTTTTTGGGAGGTTTTTGAAATTTCCATGTTTGAAACCCAAAACCATTCTCTTCATGCTTGACTTCATAAGACATAGTTTAGGGGTTAGGGGGTAGATACATGATTGGTATGGTTTTATATATCTAGACCTTGTTTATCAACTTTAGTGCTTACTATATGACATAAGAAGACTATGTGATTTGGTTTTTCATTTTCTGTTTTTTATTTATTTTTCTGCCCATTTGAATCTTGGTCAAATCCTAGGTTTGAACAAGATTTAGACAAGTTTAACACGTGAAATTAAACGAATAAGTAAGCCTTGATCCTTCTTAGTCACTCCCAAATGTACCAATTGATAGTGTTAACTTTGCTTCATGAAAAAAAAAGTCATGTAAATGAGTTAACTTGGATTTCCTACCCTTGAATCCATAGGAAACTTTGTTCTAATGCACTATAATAATCAACCGAGTTTTTACACCAACAGGTCTGTCACTTACGTGTGGTGCCCACGCGTGTGGTCCCACACTTCAGTGAGCACAAGTCACGTGCAATAGGTACGCAAACTCCCAGCCATCTTCTTTGTCAAGAGAAGACGCATCGAGATGCGTATTGGAAGTCCGTGGGTCCTTCTGGATCCTTCGGTTGTCCCTCTCACAAAAAAAACAAATCTCTCTCATTCTCGGCCTCGCTCGACTCGCTCGCTCGCTCGCTCGCACCTCCTGCTCACTGACAAACCCTGCACAAAAGTCAACATCATCACCCGAAAAAGGGAAGACACCATAATGCTCTCCCTTCTTCTCTCCTTCCGAGTGATCCCTCTTCCTCCGAGTTTCACTCGACGGGCAAACACCCATGTACTGCATAGTAATAATAAAAAGGTAGTACTCGTAGAAAAATCGATATACGAATCTATAATTAAATAGGTTAAACTAGGGTTTTGCCCAGTTCTACAGATCAAGGGTTCAAAAAAATCCAACAACGGGGTTCGAACAACACGATTCTAATCCAAGAATTTTTTCGACCTAGGTCACCCAAATGGCCTCAAACTATAGGGTTAGCATCTAGTGCAGTATGTGTGAAAATGTATGCACTATGTGTGCTATAACTTGTATGTCTTTCAAATTTGAACCAAAATTTGAATAAGTTTGAAATATTTGAAAAGGGGCTTTTGGCTTAAAAGTTTGAAAAACCAAAGAACATAGTCTTCTTATGTCATATATATAGTAAGCATTCAAGTTGATAAACAAGGTCTAGACATATTCAAACCAGAAAAATCATGTATCTACCCCTAACCCTAATCTCTGTCTTATGAAGCCAAGCATGAAGAGATGTGGTTTTAGGTTTCAAACATGGAAATTTCACAAACCTCCCAAAAGCTTCATTTTACAGTGAATAAGAAGGATCCAGGCTAGCTTACCTTCTCATTTTCATGGTTCAAACTTGTTTAAATCTTGGTCAAACCAAGGATTTGGCCAAGATTCAAATGGGCATAAATTTTTAGAAAAAATAAAAAAATAATAAAAATCCCAAAGCACATAGCCTTCTTATGTCATATATATAGCAAGTATTCAAGTTGATAAACAAGGTGTATACATATTGAAACCAGGAAAAGCATGTATCTACCCATGCATAACCCTATACTTTGTCTTATGAAGTCAAGCATGAAGAGAAGTGGATTTGGGTTTCAAACATGGAAATTTCAAAAACCTCCCAAAAGCTTCATTTTAGAGTGATTAAGATGGATCCAGGCTTACCTTCACATTTTCATGTTTTAAACTTGTTTAAATCTTTGTCAAATTAACCTAGGATTTGACCAATATCCATATGGGCATAAAAATTTAGAAAAAAACAAAAAAAAATGAAAAACCAAAGAACATAGCCTTCTTATGTAATATAGTAAGAATTAGTTGATAAACAAGGTCTAGACATATTCGAATCAAAAAAATCACGTATCTACCCCTAACCCTAAACTTTGTCTTATGATCGAAGCTAAGCATGAATTAAAAGAAGTGGTTTTTGGGTTTCGAACATGGAAATTTCAAAAACCTCCCAAAAGCTTCATTCTAGAGTGTGACTAAGAAGGATCCATGATTACCTTTTCATTTTCATGTTTTAAACTTGTTTAAATCTTGGTCAAACATAGGATTTGACCAAGATTTAAATGGGCATAAAAAATTCGAAAAAAATAAAAAATGAAAAACCAAAGCACATATATAGCCTTCTTATGTCATATAATAGTAAGCATTCAAGTTGATAAACAAGGTCTAGACATATTTTAAACAAGAAAAATTATGTATCTACCCCTAACCATAAACTTTGTCTTAAGTGGTTTTGGGTTTCAAAGATGGAAATTTCACAAACCTCCCAAAAGCTTCATTTTAGAGTGACTAAGGAGGATCCAGGCTTACCTTTTCATTTTCATGTTTTAAACTTGTTTAAATCTTGGTTAAACCTAGCTAGCTAGGATTTGACCAAGATTCAAGTGTGCATAAAAAATTCGAAAAAACCCCCAAAAATGAAAAACCATAACACATAGTCTTCTTACGTCACATATATTGTAAGCATTCAAGTTGATAAACAATATCTAGACATATCAAACAAGAAAAATCATGTATCTATACCCCTAACCCTAAATTTGTCTTATGAAGTCAAGCATGAAGAGAAGTGGTTTGGGTTTTCAAACATGGAAATTTCGAAAACCGCCCAAAAGCTTCATTTCGGACTGACTAAGAAGGATCCATGCTTACCTTTTCATTTTCATGTTTTAAACTTGTTTAAATTCTTGTTCAAACCTAGGATTTGACCAAGATTCAAATGGGCATAAAAACAATCGAAAAAATCAAAAATGACAAACCAAAGCACATAGTCTTCTTATGTCACATAGTAAGCCATTCAACTTGATAACAAGGTCTAGACCTATTCAAACCAGAAAAATCATGTATCTACCCCTAACCCTAAACTCATCTGTCTTATGAAGTCAAGCATGAAGAGAAGTGGTTTTGGGTTTCAAACATAGACATTTCAAAAGCCTCCCAAAAGCTTCATTTTGGAGTGACTAAGAAGGATCCATGCTTAATTTTTCATTTTAATGTTTTAAACTTGTTTAAATCTTGGTTAAACCTATGATTTGACCAAAATTTGATTCGGCATAAAAATTCAAAACAAATCAAATAAATGAAAAACCAATGCACATAGTACGTTGATACGTCTCCAACGTATCGATAATTTCTTATGTTCCATGCTACTTTATTGATGATACCTACATGTTTTATGCACATTATATGTCGTATTTACGCATTTTCTGGAACTAACCTATTAACAAGATGCCGAAGAGCCAGTTGTTGTTTTCTAGCTGTTTTTGGTTTCGAAATCCTTGTAAGGAAATATTCTCGGAATTGGACGAAATCACCGCCCAGGGTCCTATTTTTGCACGGAGCTTCCAGAAGACCGAAGGAGAGTCGAAGTGGGGCCACGAGGTGGCCAGGGGATAGGGCGGTGCGGCCCAGGCCCTGGCCGTGCCGGCCTGCCCCCTGGGCCCCTCGTGCCGCCTCTTGACCTGCCCTTTCGCCTACTTATAGCCTCCGTCGCGAAACCCCCGCACGCGAGAGCCACGATACGGAAAACCTTCCGGAGACGCCGCCGCCGCGAATCCCATCTCGGGGGATTCAGGAGATCGCCTCCGGCACTCTGCCGGAGAGGGGATTCATCTCCCGGAGGACTCTACACCGCCATGGTCGCCTCCGGAGTGATGAGTGAGTAGTTCACCCCTGGACTATGGGTCCATAGCAGTACCTAGATGGTCGTCTTCTCCTAATTGTGCTTCATTGTTGGATCTTGTGAGCTGCCTAACATGATCAAGATCATCTATCTGTAATACTATATGTTGTGTTTGTAGGGATCCGATGGATAGAGAATACTATGTTATGGTGATTATCAATCTATTGTTTATGTGTTGTTTATGATCTTGCATGCTCTCCGTTATTAGTAGAGGCTCTGGCCAAGTTTTTGCTCTTAACTCCAAGAGGGAGTATTTATGCTCGATAGTGGGTTCATGCCTTCATTGACACCTGGGACAGTGACAGAAAGTTCTAAGGTTGTGATGTGCTATTGCCACTAGGGATAAAACATTGATTCTATGTCTAAGGATGTAGTTGTCGATTACATTACGCACCATACTTAATGCAATTGTCTGTTGCTTTGCAACTTAATACTGAATGGGGTTCGGATGATAACCTGAAGGTGGACTTTTTAGGCATAGATGCAGTTGGATGGCGGTCTATGTACTTTGTCGTAATGCCCGGATTAAATCTCACTATATTTATCATATCATGTACATGCATTGTTATGCCCTTTTCTATTTGTCAATTGCCCGACTGTAATTTGTTCACCCAACATGCTTTTATCTTATGGGAGAGACACCTCTAGTGAACTGTGGACCCCGGTCCTATTCTTTACATAGCATATTATCTACTGCAATACTTGTTTTACTGTTTTCTTGCAAACAATCATCTTCCACACAATACGGTTAATCCTTTGTTACAGCAAGCCGGTGAGATTGACAACCTCACTGTTTCGTTGGGGCAAAGTACTTGGGTTGTGTTGTGCAGGTTCCACGTTGGCGCCGGAATCCCTGTTGTTGCGCCGCATCACATTTCGCCACCATCAACCTTCAACGTGCTTCTTGGCTCCTCCTGGTTCGATTAAACCTTGGTTTCTTTCTGGGGGAAAACTTGCTACTGTGCGCATCATACCTTCCTCTTGGGGTTCCCAACGAACGTGTGAGTTACACGCCATCAAGCTCTTTTCCGGCGCCGGTTGCCGGGAGATCAAGACACGCCTGCAAGGGGAGTCTCCACTTCTCAATCTCTTTACTTTGTTTTTGTCTTGCTTTATTTTATTTACTACTTTGTTTGCTGCACCTAAACAAAACACAAAAAAATTAGTTGCTAGTTTTACTTTATTTACTTGTCTTGCTCTCTATATCAAAAACACAAAAAAATTAGTTACTTGCATTTACTTTATCTAGTTTGTTTTATTTACTCGTTGCTAAAATGAATACCCCTGAAAATACTAAGTTGTGTGACTTCACAAATGCAAATAATAATGATTTCCTATGCACACCTATTGCTCCACCTGCTACTACAACAGAATTCTTTGAAATTAAACCCGCTTTACTCGAACCCGGTTATGAGAGATCAATTTTCCGGTGTTAGTTCCGATGATGCTGCTCGCCCATCTCAATAATTTTGTTGAACTTTGTGAAATGCAAAAGTATAAGGATGTAGATGGTGATATTATTAAATTGAAAGTGTTTCCTTTCTCATTAAGAGGAAGAGCTAAAGATTGGTTGCTATCTTTGCCTAAGAATAGTATTGATTCATGGACTAAATGTAAGGATGCTTTTATTGGTAGATATTATCCTCCCGCTAAAATTATATCTTTGAGAAGTAGCATAATGAATTTTAAGCAATTAGATACTGAACATGTTGCTCAAGCATGGGAGAGAATGAAAACTTTGGTAAAGAATTGCCCAACCCATGGACTGACTACTTGGATGATCATCCAAACCTTCTATGCAGGACTAAATTTTTCTTCGCGGAATTTATTGGATTCAGCTGCTGGAGGTACCTTTATGTCCATCACTTTGGGGGCGGCTACAAAACTTCTTGATGATATGATGATAAATTACTCTGAATGGCACACGGAAAGAGCTCCACAAGGTAAGAAGGTAAATTCGTTGAAGAAACCTCTTCCTTGAGTGATAAGATTGATGTGATTATGTCTATGCTTGTGAATGGTAGATCTAATGTTGATCCAAATAATGTTCCTTTAGCTTCATTGGTTGCTCAAGAAGAAAATGTTGATGTGAATTTCATTAAAAATAATAATTTCAACAACAATGCTTATAGGAACAACTCGGTAATAACTATAGGCCATATCCTTCTGCTAATGGTAATGGTTATGGTAATTCTTATGGGAATTCTTACAATAATAATAGGAGTGTACCCTCTGGTATTGAAGCCATGCTTAAAGAATTTATTAGTACACAAACCGCTTTTAACAAATCTGTTGAGGAAAAGCTTGATAAAATTGATATTATTGCTTCTAGAGTTGATAGACTTGCCTCTGATGTTAATCTTTTAAAATTGAAAGTTATGCCTAATAATGATATTGATAATAAGATTATGACTACAGCAAATGCCATCCAAGTTAGAATTAATGAGAATATAAGATTAATGGCTGAATTGCGTGCTAGGTGGGATAGAGAAGAAAATGAAAAACTAGCTAAAGAGAATAATGTAGCTAAAGTTTGGACTATTACCACCACTAGTAATGTTAATTCTTCACATGTTGCTGCACCTCCTACTATCAATGGTAAAATAATTGGTGTTGGCAATGTTTCTACTCCTAGTGCAAAGCGTACAAAACTGCCTGAAATTGCTAAAACTGCTGAAACCGCTTGTGATAAAACTGCTGAAATTTTTTCCAACCTTGGGAACAATGATCCCATTGCTGTAGCTCATAATGATTTAGATTTTGATGATTGTCACATCTCTGAAGTTATAAATTTCTTACAAAAACTTGCTAAAAGTCCTAATGCTAGTGCTATAAATCTAGCCTTTACACAACATATTACAAATGCTCTCATAAAAGCTAGAGAAGAGAAACTAAAACTTGAAACTTCTATTCCTACAAAGTTAGAAGATGGTTGGGAGCCCATCATTAAAATGAAATTCAATGACTTTGAATGTAATGCTTTATGTGATCTTGGTGCAAGTATTTCGTTATGCCTAAAAAGATTTATGATATGCTTGACTTGCCACCATTGAAGAATTGTTATTTGGATGTTAATCTTGCCGATAATGTTAAAAAGAAACCTTTGGGGAGGATTGATAATGTGCGCATTACGGTTAACAATAACCTTGTCCCCGTTGATTTTGTTGTCTTGGATATCGAATGCAATGCATCTTGTCCTATTGTGTTGGGAAGACCTTTTCTTCGAACCGTTGGTGCTTGTTATTGATATGAGGGAAGGTAATATTAAATATCAATTTCCTCTCAAGAAAGGTATGGAACACTTCCCTAGAAAGAGAATAAAGTTGCCTTTTGATTCTATTATTAGAACAAGTTATGATGTTGATGCTTCTACTCTCGATGTTACTTGATTTGCACTTTCGCGCCTAGGCTGAAAGGCGTTAAAGAAAAGCGCTTATGGGAGACAACCCATGTTTTTACTACAGCAATTTTTATTTTGTTGAGTCTTGGAAGTTGTTTACTACTGTAGCAACCTCTCCTTATCATGTTTTTGTGCCAAGTAAAGGTTCTATGTCAAAGTTGATGTTATATTTGGGATCGTTGCGCAGAAACAGCATTGCTGTCTGTCACGAATCTGGGCACAAGTCTCTGTAGAAAATTCGAAAAAATCTGCCAATTTACGAGCGTGATCCTCAGATATGTACGCAACTTTCATTAGTTTTTTTTTCGACCTGTTGGTTTGATGCACTTGGTGGCACTCGAAGAATGTCTTGATGTCGAAAACGCCCGAATCAATTTTTCGAAAAATGTGTCTAACTAAGCGTTTCGGCTCTAGCGACGCGGGGGGCGACTGGGAGCTCCCCCGCCCGGAGCGCCGCCGCCGTGGTGCTGCCCGCCGCCCTGGGGGGGCGCAGGGAGCTGCGCGCATCCTCGTCTCGCAAAGGTAACCGTTTCTCGCCGCTCGCCACCGTCATCGCCGAGGCCGAGGGCTCGGACGAGGAGGTTTGGTGCTCCGAAGAAGAGTCCGCGCGTCCTCCGCCCCCTCCTGCGGCGAACCTTGGGAGGTTTGGCCCAGATCTGGGAGGGGACCCGCCGTTGGGCCTCGCTGGCGGCTCCCTGCGGGTGGGGAACGTCCCGCCGGCGCCGCCCCCGCCGCTGGAGTCCGGCCACTTCCCTCCGCTGACGAGTTCGGAGGTTCCTCGGCCCTGCTCCCCGTTCACTGCTCCTGCCCGTGCTGGTCCTCTGGCGGTTCAGATTGGCGCGTTCTCGATTGAGCTCCTGCCGGCGCCGGGGAGGACGACGGCGCAAGGGACGCCGCCGCTCCTAGGGTTTGCCCCTGCGGCGGCTCCGCTCAGGCTAGAAGCTGGTGGGCCTATTGGGCCAGCCCAAAGGGGGGCGGGCTCCGACGCGGTACCTCTATCCTCTGGCCTGGGCCCGTCTGTTGCTGTTGGGCCGGCCCATGGTGTGGTCGGTCCCTTTTCCGCGGTTGCCCCTGGGTTGGGACCGTTGGATGGGTGCCACGTCGCTTCGTCTGGAGATGTCCGGCCTGGAGGAAGTAGGGTTCCCCTCCGTGACGTTTTTACCCCTCAGCCGCCGCCTCTTAAGTGGTTCTGGCTCCCGCCGCAAACCCTAGATCTCACTCTAGGTTTCCCAGCCACTGACTCTGACGTTCGCCACAACCTCGCCGCCGCCAAGCTCCTGATCTCCCACCCCGACCCTATCTCTGGTGCGTGCGCTCCTCGCCTGGTTCCCATGGAGCGGGACAGGAACGCCCATGGCAAACGACCGTTTGAAGCTTTCAACAAGGGATACCTGTTACCACCCGATTTTGGCCAAATCAGGAGATGGGCCGTAAGTGAAGATGGGCTTGAAGAACGTACACGTGAAGCATCTTTGAAGCGGCCTTGCGCTGAGAACTCGGGCTTAATTGCCCATGTATCTGTAATATATTAGATCATATTGTAATTTAGATTAAAGAGATAGAGTCTGGCCCATGCACGGTTAGGTGCACGCCTCAATTAGAAAGTCCCTTGGACTATAAATATGTATCTAGGGTTATCAGAAAAGGAGGACAATCATCGTTCAAACAAACACAAAATACGGCGCATCGCCACCCCTTCTCTTCGAGGGTTTGTCCCGGGTAAGCACCATGTCTGCCTAGATCGCATCTAGCGATCTAGGCAGCGTAAGTTTATTCGTTATCCTTGTACTGCTCGTGCTGAAGCCTTGTTGATGGCGAGCGGTACTATTTATCCTTAGGTGTTTAGGGGCTTGCATTGGTGCTTTCACGTGCATATCTGCGTGGCAATGCCGTCCCTAGACACCTTGCTGCCCTTACGTCGATCTAGACGTAAGGGCAGCATCTTGCTTGATCCTGCTTAGTAGATCCGATCCGTTATAGTTGCTCCCTGCATCTGCAGGGATTAGTTTAATATCTGCATAGTTAGGCCTTATGCTGGGGTCGGAGGATCCGGTGGTGCGCTAGATGCTGTTTACCGTCCCTGCGAGGGATGTTCCCGGGATCAACGTTATGTTGGTTTTTAGGCCTCTCGTAGGGGTAGTTTGCATCGTCTCTCGTAGCTGCTAGGCCCGATCGCACGTAGGACGTTCCGATTATGCGGTGAAAACCCTAAACTGTCGTGGATCGTTTTAGCTTTGTCCTGATCAAGCAGGATCCCCATGCCATTGCTAATCCATCAAGGACCATGGGGCGATCGGCTCTTTGAGCCGATCCACAGGAAACCTCGAGAGCCGATAAGGCTCGTATTTAATGTGCACGTGTCTACCATGCAGGAACAATCGAAGCACTAACACCTTCCTGACCAGGTCTAGGTCAGGTGGCACGCCCACGCAACCGCCGAGACGCGCGCCGAAGATTTGCGGGACGACGCGAGGTGCCAGGGGATCCACTAAGCGGCCCCGGGAGCTTCCCGGCTCTTCGTGTTGCTTAACCAAAGCCCGTCGGGGGGTTTTGGAGGGTAACACATTCTGGCACGCCCGGTGGGACATCTTCTTCAACATCCACGTCAACATCCATGTCAGCATCGACATCCGAGGTGGCGGAGAAACCGATCACGTATGAAGATCTCCCCACGGAACACAAGAAGAAGTACGATGACCTGAAGGTCATCCTCGAGGCCGAACTCATCGGCTCCTTTGAGAAGACCCGGTCGCACGGCGTCAGGTTCAAAGGATTCGCACCACAAGGCATCCTCGATGGGTTGGATCTGTCTCTCCCTTCAGAGGAACGTACCAGAGCCCTGTGTCAGGAGATCAACTATGTGGTGGCCCATTCACTGCATCGGCACTCTGAGAGCCCGGTGAACACTCCGGAGCGCGTTGCGCTCCGGGTGGTGCAAGAGATCATGGAGCGTCGTTACTCCCCTTCGGGACCTGTTCTAGGGACTCACCGGGGAGAGATGCAACTCCACACCAGGCCGCCTCTGCCGTACACAATGGCCGCTCCACAGCAACAAGGCTCACCGGCATACGTCGTCTACAAGGATGGGGGTGACCCGGGCGACTACCAGTTCTTACCTGACCCGCCCAAGGAAATCCCACACGGATACGTGTGTGCGTATGTGCCGGACTGCAACAACTGGACGCAGGCGATCCAGGCTCCACCAGGAGGGATTGCCGGAGCAGGAGCAATTGTTCCGGCAGGAAGGACAACTGCAACAGCGGGGAGTCTAGGAGCAGAAGCTGAGAAACAAGCATGGCTAGCCAAGTACGCCACTGCACCAGTCCGAGAAAGCTCAGCTGCTACTACCTCCACCGCAGATCAGATCAGCGCAGTCCTGAGAGATCAATTCGGCATCTTGCCGAAGAAGAAGATAATCGGCTATTCCAAGCCGTACCCCAATGAGTTCGACCTGATCCCACTACCGCCCAAGTACCGGCTTCCGGACTTCAACAAATTCAGTGGGTCAGAAGGGTCGAGCTCCATCGAGCACGTGAGCCGATACCTGGCCCAGCTGGGCATGGCTTCGGCATCAGATCAGTTACGGGTGAGGTGCTTCTCGCAATCCCTCACCGGTCCAGCTTTTGGGTGGTACACCTCTTTGCAGCCAAATTCGGTGCAATCATGGAAGCAACTGGAGGAACTGTTCCACACCCAATACCATTCGGAGACTATCGAAAGCCGGTATTGCCGAACTAGCACGAGTTCGGCAAAAGCGAGGAGAGACAAGTGGCTGAGTACATTCGACGTTTCAGAACTGTCAAGAACCGATGCTATTCGGTTCATATAACCGAGAAAGAGGCGATCGAGCTGGCCGTGGCAGGCCTCGGCAGCGTCGTTCAAGGATCCGACGTTCCAAGTTGAGTACAACTCGCCGACGCACTGGTCAATAGATCGACCTTATATGAACAGCGCCATCCAGAACTGTACCAAGACAAGTTCAAGCGCGCGATCAGCCTGGTCAATGCCGATGAAGATGAAGATTCTACGAAAGATCAGGAAGTTGCAGTAGCCGAGTGGACTCGGACGCCAGTGCCTGTGTCCTGCCAATGGGTGAATCCACCAGGGCCTCCAAGAGGGTTGGACTTTGACGTGACCAAAACCGAACAGATCTTCGATCTGTTACTGAAAGAGAAACAGTTGAGCTACCCGAAGGCCACAAGATCCCTACGGCACAAGAGATGAAAAAGAGGCCATACTGCAAGTGGCATCATACGTTCACGCACACCACCGCCGATCGCAAAGTACTCGCGCGCACAAATTCAGATGGCGATAGAAGCAGGCCGATTAACTTTCGGACGGTTTGCCATGAAGGTAGACAGGCGTCCGTTTCCGTACGTCAACATGGTGGACCTAAGCCACTCCATAAGAGAACCAGGGTTCTCTTTCGATGTCAATATGGCAGGGTTCGTGATTCGCCATGGCGCGGACAAAGCAGAGAGCAGCCACTCTCGTGGCAAGGATAAAGAGGAGGCCGTTCCGCGCGACCGGCCCCAAGACGACGATAGATGATACCTGACCGAGGAGGAGGTGAGAAGCGTACGGTATCAGCGCCCATTATCCGTGCATCTCCTCAACAAATATGAGCAGCAGTACGACCGACGTCGACGCTACGACGAAGACGATGAAAGAAATCGTCGGTCTGATGCGGAGGACAGGAGGTATCGTCAGAACAGCGGCAACAACGACGGGTACGAACGTCGCGCCAGCGAGAGGTCAAGGGAGCAAGACAACGTGGACAGAGCATCGGGACTCGTCCCTTCTTCAAACATTGCTGGGACTCAGGAATGAGCCGATTGCCAACAATCGAGAACTGCCCAGAATGCAAACAGCAAGGAAGAAGGGGGGCAAGCGAAGTTTCAGTGTTCAAACGTCTAGGACCTCTCCCACCTCAGAGTAAACGAGCTGAGTCATCTCAAGAAGAAGACTTCGAGGAGTCAGATGGAGAAGAAGATAGGTATCACCGACCAAGGTGGTGCCCTGATGGACTCAGCCATTCTCAGAAGCGTCGGGTGCAGCGGCTGCGAAACTTGGAAGAAGCCGAGGCACAGTACCTGTACACGTTGAGAAGAGCGCGGCCCGATCTGGCCGCGAAAATCCAGCAAATAGTGGAGACGAAGGCGCGCCCGCCAAAGAAAGTATGGCGCCCCAAACAGGCGAAAGCCGATGCACAGGCATCGGCTGATGCCGATGCAGACGCATCGGCAGACACAAACATGGTATCCGTGGGCTGGACAGAGTAGCACGTCCAATACATTGGACATACGTGGCAAGGCCGATCCCTGCGATCGGCCCTCAAAAAATGAAAAATAAAGGATCTTATCTCCAACATGCCACGTAGCTACAGTGGAAATCCAAGAAGTTGCAAACCATCGTCAAGCATTGCAACAAAGAAGGAGGCCGATTCGGGTAATCGGCCGAAACTATCCTCAACATTCTTTTGTCTGTGTTCAGCATTGATCCAACAGATGCCTGAAGAGCCGATGCCATCAATTACTTGACAGAATCGGCTCGGGGGGCACATAGATGGATGAGATACGAGGATACGGAGCTGGGAACGGATGTCAAATTTCCAGCAGAGTAGCTCAAGTATGGGGGCCGATACGTAAGCAAATCGGCCGCAAAAAATCGAAAATACAGAAATTTTTGAGCACAGCCGATGCGCAGGCATCGACTTAAGAGTTCAGAGCCGATGCACGGCCATCGACTCAAGGGATATAAGCGGAAGCCTAACAAGAGCAGGCCCCTCATTGATATTGCCTGGCGACTCAGGCCCTCTCTTCAAGGACTTCCAACTCCTTCTGCAAGACTTCAAGCTCGGCAGCATCGACAGAAGCATCAGTTTGGGCGTCCAAGACGGCCCTTTTTCTCATTTAAGGTGTTGATATTTGCCGGCAGGTTTGAGGATCACAACCCTGGCCAAACAGCAAGAACAGCATGGATGTGCAGATCAGGCTAGGATCACGAGAACAACCGACGATCATCCAGTCGGACTGAACTTCATTCTCACCAGAGGTTGCCTCATTGGACCAAAGGGACTCGGGGGGCAGCTCACCTGGGAGGTTCTCTGCTGTTAACAACCGATTCGGTCAGAATCGGCTGACGCTGCACCACAGTGGAGGGGCTGATAGTGGCCCGATGCGGCTGGTGCACTTCTATTCTTGCCTTGACCGAGTCTCGGGGGGCAGCTAGCTCTGAAAATTCCTCATTCTGAAGGGCCGATGGTGTTGGAATTGGCTGTCTCTGCATCATAACCATGCTGAACAAAAGAGCTCTTGCAGAGTAAAACCGCCAGGGTTGACAGGAGGAGTTTGAAGAAGGAGCCATCATCAGTGGTTAGGTCCTAGACCAGTTCGTTGCGGTGAAGAAGTATAACATCGCAAGGAAAGCTGTGAGCAAACACTTGTTGAGCAGAGGTGTCAGCTTCAACGTCAAGGTTGTCAGCAACGGGCCAAGAGGCTTTCCTGGGAGCATTAACCCAGGAGTTTTGCTATCAGGACAAACATCATGATCGGATGATGTTAAAAGTCTAAAGGTCTGAGGGTCTCAAGGCTGCGCGTCGGACCCGTTCGATTGGAAATTTGGGTCTGAAGTTCATGAACTGGAAGTCGATATCTGAAAAGGCAATTAGATCGATCTGTTTTGCAATCCATCGGAAAGCTGATGCTTTACCATCGGCTCATTAAGCATCTACCGAATCGACAATCGGCGGACTCAGTACAAAGGGCAATCGGTTAAATCAACGCAAAAGAAATTGGCAAAATCAAGTTAAAGGGAATTTCTTTATAAGCAGAGATTTCTTACATAAAGAGCCGATTGCTCTCAAAAGGAATTGCTAGGGGGAACATTGTCCCATTTACTACTCCTAGCTCTATCCTATTTAAGGGCCGCTGCTGTCCTCATCGTCGCCGCCATCGGCGCTGCTCCCGGCCGGCTCGTCCTCACTGCTGAAGAAACCACCGGCGGAACCTTCATTGTCCTCATCTTCTTCGCTAGCGTCGCCGTAGTCGTTGTCGAAGTCGCAGATGTTGCCTGCCCAAGGGCAGAGACGCTTGGCTGGCGGTTCGTCGGAGGAGGTGGTATCCTCCTTCTCTTCCTTCACCTCTTCGGCGGAGGAGTAGCCGTCTGATACGTCTCCAACGTATCGATAATTTCTTATGTTCCATGCTACTTTATTGATGATACCTACATGTTTTATGCACATTATATGTCATATTTATGCATTTTCTGGAACTAACCTATTAACAAGATGCCGAAGAGCCGATTCTTGTTTTCTCGCTGTTTTTGGTTTCGTAAATCCTAGTAAGGAAATATTCTCGGAATTGGACGAAACTTTCGCCCAGGGTCCTATTTTTGCACGAAGCTTCCAGAAGACCGAAGAGATAACGAAGTGGGGCCACGAGGCAGCCAGGAGCTAGGGCGGCGCGGCCCAAGCCCTGGCCGCGCCACCCTGCCCCCTGGGCCCCTCGTGTGGCCCCCCGCGTTGACCTTCCGCCTACTTAAAGTCTCCGTCGCGAAACCCCCAGTACCGAGAGCCACGATACGGAAAACCTTCCAGAGACGCCGCCGCCGCGAATCCCATCTCGGGGGATTCAGGAGATCGCCTCCGGCACCCTGCCGGAGAGGGGATTCATCTCCCGGAGGACTCTACACCGCCATGGTCGCCTCCGGAGTGATGAGTGAGTAGTTCACCCCTGGACCATGGGTCCATAGCAGTAGCTAGATGGTCGTCTTCTCCTTGTTGTGCTTCATTGTTGGATCTTGTGAGCTGCCTAACATGATCAAGATCATCTATCCGTAATACTATATGTTGTGTTTGTCGGGATCCGATGGATAGAGAGTACTATGATTATGGTGATTATCAATCTATTGTTTATGTGTTGTTTATGATCTTGCATGCTCTCCGTTATTAGTAGAGGCTCGGCCAAGTTTGTACTCTTAACTCCAAGAGGGAGTATTTATGCTCGATAGTGGGTTCATGCCTCCATTGAATGCGGGACGATGACGATGAAAGTTCTAAGGTTGTGGATGTGCTGTTGCCACTAGGGATAAAACATTGATTCTATATCTAAGGATGTAGTTGTCGATTACATTACGCACCATACTTAATGCAATTGTCTGTTGCTTAGCAACTTAATACTGAATGGGGTTCGGATGATAACCTGAAGGTGGACTTTTTAGGCATAGATGCAGTTGGATGGCGGTCTATGTATTTTGTCGTAATGCCCAATTAAATCTCACTATATTTATCATATCATGTATATGCATTGTTATGCCTTTCTCTATTTGTCAATTGCCCGACTGTAATTTGTTCACCCAACATGCTTTTATCTTATGAGAGAGACACCTCTAGTGAACTGTGGACCCCGGTCCTATTCTTTACATAGCATACAATCTACTGCAATTGTGTTTTACTGTTTTCTTTGCAAACATCTTCCACTCGATACGTTTAATCCTTTGTTACGGCAAGCCGGTGAGATTGACAACCTCATCTGTTTCGTTGCGGCAAAGTACTTTGGTTTTGTTGTGCAGATTCCACGTTGGCGCCGGAATCCCTGTCGTTGCGCCGCATCACATTTCGCCACCATCAACCTTCAACGTGCTTCTTGGCTCCTACTGGTTCGATTAAACCTTGGTTTCATACTGAGGGAAACTTGCTTCTATACGCATCATACCTTCCACTTGGGGCTCCCAACGGACGTGTGCATCTACGCGTATCAAGCTAAATTTCTGGCGCCGTTGCCGGGGAACTGAAGAAAAGCTACACCACAAAGATTTCTAACTCCCACGTCAACTACACGCCAGCAGTAAATTTCTGGCGCCGTTGCCGGGGAGATCAAGACACGCTGCAAGGGGAGTCTCCACTTCTCAATCTTTTTACTTTGTTTTTTGTCTTGCTTTATTTACTACTTTGTTTGCTGCACCTAAATCAAAACACAAAAAAAAAATTAGTTGCTAGTTTTACTTTATTTATTGTCTTGCACTCTATATTAAAAATACAAAAAAATTAGTTACTTTTATTACCATGTCTAGCTCTGAACCTGTTACTTCTTCACCTGAGGACTTAGTTTTTACTTTTAAACAAGGGGATGAGGAGAGTTTTAAGGATGCCTGGTCTAGAATTTTTACTTCTTATCTTAAAACTGAACCTCAAATGACTCTAAGTTTGCTCCTTAGTAATTTTTATTTTGGTCTTATGGTTCGCTATAGATATGCTTTGGACACTTTAGTAGGAGGAGATTTCCTTCATTGTAATGGGGATCAAGCTTTTATTGCCATAAAGAAATTGGTTGCATCACATGATTCAGCTAATAACTTTGATTCAGCCCTTATTAGCATTTATAATAGATTGAACAATCTTGAGATAAGTACATCTCGCTTGAATGACAATTATCACTGCATTCGTAATCGTCTTGAACAAGTTTTAGTGAATTCTAAACCTTCATTATGGGATCCTACTGTTAAAATTGTTATTGGTGATCAAACTCTTCGTGACAACTGTGATATTATGTCTGAATTTTGCTTTATGCCTGAGAGCATTTATAAATCTTTGGAACTATGGGGAGTTGATGAAGGAGGAGAAGAAATAACTCTCATTGATAATTCTGTTATAATGCCTAAGGGAATAGCCGCAGGTGTGCATACGACCATTCTTGGAAGAACAATATCCATTGATTATCTTGTTATTGAATGTGTAGGAACAGGAAAAGTCACACTCGGAAGATCCCTGCTAAAACTATTGGGAGCAGTAATAGATGTGGGAGAAGGCATCTTGGATTTCACCTCTATACCAGGGGGGAATCATACATTTCCTAAATTAAAGAGAAAGGAAAACAACAAGAAAGGTAAGGGTAAAGCCAAAGGTAAGGATGATGTACCACCATTCGATAATACTTGATTTGCACTTTCTGCGCCTAGCTGAAAGGCGTTAAAGAAAAGCGCTTATGGGAGACAACCCATGTTTTTACTACAGCAATTTTTTGTTTTATTGAGTCTTGGAAGTTGTTTACTACTGTAGCAACCTCTCCTTATCATGTTTTTGTGCCAAGTAAAGTTTCTATGTCAAAGTTGATGTTATATTTGGGATCGCTGCGCAGAAACAGCATTGCTGTCTGTCACGAATCTGGGCACAGTTCTCTGTAGAAAATTCGAAAAAATCTGCCAATTTACGAGCGTGATCCTCAGATATGTACGCAACTTTCATTAGTTTTGAGTTTTTCCATTTGAGCAAGTCTGGTGCCTGCTTTAAATTCGTCTTTACGGACTGTTCTGTTTTTGACAGATTCTGCCTTTTATTTCGCATTGCCTCTTTTGCTATGTTGGATTTATTTCTTTGATCCACTAATGTCCAGTAGCATTATGCAATGTCCAGAAGTGAAAATAATGATTGTGTCACCTCTGAATGTGTGAATTATTAATTGTGCACTAACCCTCTAATGAGTTTGCTTGAAGTTTGGTGTGAAGGAAGTTTTCAAGGGTCAAGAGAGGAGTATGATATACTATGATCAAGAGGAGTGAAAGCTCTAAGCTTGGGGATGCTCCCGTGGTTCACCCCTGCATATTCTAAGAAGACTCAAGCGTCTAAGCTTGGGGATGCCCAAGGCATCCCCTTCTTCATCGACAACATCATCAGAGTTCCTCCCCTGAAACTATATTTTTATTCGGTCACATCTTGTGTTCTTTACTTGGAGCGTCGGTTTGTTTTTGTTTTTGTTTTTGTTTGAATAAAATGGATCCTAGCATTCACTTTGTGGGAGAGAGACACGCTCCGCTGTTGCATATGGACACATGTGTCCTTAGGCTTTACTCATAATGTTCATGGCGAAGTTTCTTCTTCGTTAAATTGTTATATGGTTGGAATTGGAAAATGCTACATGTAGTAATTCTAAAATGTCTTGGATAATGTGATACTTGGCAATTGTTATGCTCATGTTTAAGCTCTTGCATCATATGCTTTGCACCCATTAATGAAGAAATACATAGAGCTTGCTAAAATTTGATTTGCATATTTGGTTTCTCTAAGGTCTAGATAATATCTAGTATTGAGTTTTGAACAACAAGGAAGACGGTGTAGAGTCTTATAATGTTTACAATATGTCTTTTATGTGAGTTTTGCTGCACTTGTTCATCCTTGAGTTTGCTTCAAATAACCTTGCTAGCCTAAACCTTGTATCGAGAGGGAATACTTCTCATGCATCCAAAATCCTTGAGCCAACTACTATGCCATTCGTGTCCACCATACCTACCTACTACATGGTATTTCTCCGCCATTCCAAAGTAAATTGCTTGAGTGCTACCTTTAAAATTCCATCATTCACCTTTGCAATATATAGCTCATGGGACAAAATAGCCTTAAAAACTATCGTAGTATTGAATATGTACTTATGCACTTTATCTTTTATTAAGTTGCTTGTTGTGCGATAACCATGCTTATGGGGAACGCCATCAACTATTGTTGAATATCATGTGAGTTGCTATGCATGTCCGTCTTGTCTGAAGGATCTATCATTTTAGTGGTTGGAGCATGCAAAATTGTTAGAGAAGAACATTGGGCCGCTAACTAAAGCCATGAATCATGGTTGAAGTTTCAGTTTTGGACATATATCCTCAATCTCATATGAGAATAATAATTGTTGCTACATGCTTATGCATTTAAGAGGAGTCCATTATCTCGTTGTCCATGTTGTCCCGGTATGGATGTCTAAGTTGAGAATAATCAAAAGCGAGAAATCCAAAATGCGAGCATTCTCCTTAGACCTTTGTACAGAGCGGCATGGAGGTACCCTTTGTGACACTTGGTTGAAACATGGCATGCAAAGATCCGGTAGTCCAAGCTAAGTAGGACGAGGTGCGGACACTATTAGTACACTATGCATGAGGCTTGCAACTTGTAAGATATAATTTACATAACTCATATGCTTTATTACTACCGTTGACAAAATTGTTTCATGTTTTCAAAATAAAAGCTCTAGCACAAATACAGCAATCGATGCTTTCCTCTTGAAGGACCATTCTTTTACTTTTATTGTTGAGTCAGTTTACCTATCTCCTTCTACCTTAAGAAGCAAACACTTGTGTGAACTGTGCATTGATTCCTACATACTTGCATATTGCACTTGTTATATTACTTTATGTTGACAATATCCATGAGATATACATGTTATAAGTTGAAAGCAACCGCTGAAACTTAATCTTCCTTTGTGTTGCTTCAACACCTTTACTTTGATTTATTGCTTTATGAGTTAACTCTTATGCAAGACTTATTGATGCTTGTCTTGAAGTACTATTCATGAAAAGTCTTTGTCATATGATTCACTTGTTTACTCATGTCATTACCTTTGTTTTGATCGCTGCATTCATTACATATGTTTACAAATAGTATGATCAAGATTATGATGGCATGTCACTTCAGAAATTATCTTTGTTATCGTTTTACCTCGCTCGGGACGAGCAGAACTAAGCTTGGGGATGCTGATACGTCTCCAACGTATCGATAATTTCTTATGTTCCATGCTACTTTATTGATGATACCTACATGTTTTATGCACATTATATGTCATATTTATGCATTTTCCGGAACTAACCTATTAACAAGATGCCGAAGAGCCGATTCTTTGTTTTCGCTGTTTTTGGTTTCGAAATCCTAGTAAGGAAATATTCTCGGAATTGGACGAAACTTTCGCCCGGGGTCCTATTTTTGCACGAAGCTTCCGGAAGACCGAAGAGATAACGAAGTGGGGCCACGAGGCAGCCGGGAGCTAGGGCGGCGCGGCCCAAGCCCCGGCCGCGCCACCCTGCCCCCGGGCCCCTCGTGTGGCCCCCGCGTTGACCTTCCGCCTACTTAAAGTCTCCGTCGCGAAACCCCCGGTACCGAGAGCCACGATACGGAAAACCTTCCGGAGACGCCGCCGCCGCGAATCCCATCTCGGGGGATTCGGAGATCGCCTCCGGCACCCTGCCGGAGAGGGGATTCATCTCCCGGGAGGACTCTACACCGCCATGGTCGCCTCCGGAGTGATGAGTGAGTAGTTCACCCCTGGACCATGGGTCCATAGCAGTAGCTAGATGGTCGTCTTCTCCTTGTTGTGCTTCATTGTTGGATCTTGTGAGCTGCCTAACATGATCAAGATCATCTATCCGTAATACTATATGTTGTGTTTGTCGGGATCCGATGGATAGAGAGTACTATGATTATGGTGATTATCAATCTATTGTTTATGTGTTGTTTATGATCTTGCATGCTCTCCGTTATTAGTAGAGGCTCGGCCAAGTTTGTACTCTTAACTCCAAGAGGGAGTATTTATGCTCGATTGTGGGTTCATGCCTCCATTGAATGCAGGACGAGTGACGAAAGTTCTAAGGTTGTGGATGTGCTGTTGCCACTAGGGATAAAACATTGTTTCTATATCTAAGGATGTAGTTGTCGATTACATTACGCACCATACTTAATGCAATTGTCTGTTGCTTAGCAACTTAATACTGAATGGGGTTCGGATGATAACCTGAAGGTGGACTTTTTAGGCATAGATGCAGTTGGATGGCGGTCTATGTATTTTGTCGTAATGCCCAATTAAATCTCACTGTATTTATCATATCATGTATATGCATTGTTATGCCTTTCTCTATTTGTCAATTGCCCGACTGTAATTTGTTCACCCAACATGCTTTTATCTTATGAGAGAGACACCTCTAGTGAACTGTGGACCCCGGTCCTATTCTTTACATAGCATACAATCTACTTGCAATTGTGTTTCTACTGTTTTCTTTGCAAACATCTTCCACTCGATACGTTTAATCCTTTGTTACAGACAAGCCGGTGAGATTGACAACCTCACTTTGTTTCGTTGGGGCAAAGTACTTTGGTTTTGTTGTGCGAGATTCCACGTTGGCGCCGGAATCCCTGCTGTTGCGCCGCATCACATTTCGCGACCATCAACCTTCAACGTGCTTCTTGGCTCCCTACTGGTTCGATTAAACCTTGGTTTCATACTGAGGAAACTTGCTTCTATACGCATCATACCTTCCACTTGGGGTTCCCAACGGACGTGTGCATCTACGCGTATCAAGCTAAATTTCTGGCGCCGTTGCCGGGGAACTGAAGAAAAGCTACACCACAAAGATTTCTAACTCCCACGTCAACTACACGCCAGCACCGTCCCAGGAGAAGCCGTCATCGTCGCTTTCCTCCTCCGATTGCCCAACGGCAAGGAAGCGAAGGTCGCTCTCCCCTTCCGTTAAGGACTGGTCGTCTTCAGACCAGACGAAGGAATCGTGGGTCGACTCGTCCCCGTCGGCTATGGCGCGGCGGATGTTGGCCGCGTGGGCCTCCTGTGGGCCCCATTCAGGCGTTGGCTCGCGGGAGGTGGAGGATTGGGTGGAAAGACCCGATGAGGAAGAAGACGACGAGGAAGACATGGCGGCGGAGGAGGGTTTTTCGGTTTGCCAATGGCTACTGTGGAGCAGGGGGATGAAGAAAGAAGCCACAGGAAGTGGCTAAATAAAAGGGAGAATACATGGTTTAATGCCTAAACAGTTCCCGAGGACATGGTGCCAGGACCGTCAAGTCGTGCAGAGAAGGCGAGGAGGCAAGATGTCATCATGACGAAAAACTGCGACGGTTCTGCCACGACATGACCCTTCGAGGAAAGAACAGATGGTTTTGCAATTATCATTATCAAAACCAGGGGGGGCATGTGTTACCACCCGATTTTGGCCAAATCAGGAGATGGGCCGTAAGTGAAGATGGGCTTGAAGAACGTACACGTGAAGCATCTTTGAAGCGGCCTTGCGCTGAGAACTCGGGCTTAATTGCCCATGTATCTGTAATATATTAGATCATATTGTAATTTAGATTAAAGAGATAGAGTCTGGCCCATGCACGGTTAGGTGCACGCCTCAATTAGAAAGTCCCTTGGACTATAAATATGTATCTAGGGTTATCAGAAAAGGAGGACAATCATCGTTCAAACAAACACAAAATACGGCGCATCGCCACCCCTTCTCTTCGAGGGTTTCTCCCGGGTAAGCACCATGCTGCCTAGATCGCATCTAGCGATCTAGGCGGCGTAAGTTTATTCGTTATCCTTGTACTCGCTCGTGCTGAAGCCTTGTTGATGGCGAGCGGTACTATTTATCCTTAGGTGTTTAGGGGCTTGCATTGGTGCTTTCACGTGCATATCTGCGTGGCAATGCCGTCCCTAGACACCTTGCTGCCCTTACGTCGATCTAGACGTAAGGGCAGCATCTTGCTTGATCCTGCTTAGTAGATCCGATCCGTTATAGTTGCTCCCTGCATCTGCGAGGATTAGTTTAATATCCGCATAGTTAGGCCTTATGTCTGGGGTCGGAGGATCCGGTGGTGCGTTAGATGCTGTTTACCGTCCACTGCGAGGGATGTTCGAGGATCAACGTTATGTTGGTTTTTAGGCCTCTCGTAGGGGTAGTTTGCATCGTCTCTCGTAGCTGCTAGGCCCGATCGCACGTAGGACGTTCCGATTATGCGGTGAAAACCCTAAACTCGTCGTGGATCGTTTTAGCTTTGTCTCGATCAAGCAGGATCCCCATGCCATTGCTAATCCATCAAGGACCATGGGGCGATTGGCTCTTTGAGCCGATCCACAGGGAAACCTGAGAGCCGATAAGGCTCGTATTTAATGTGCACGTGTCTACCATGCAGGAACAATCGAAGCACTAACACCTTCCTGACCAGGTCTAGGTCAGGTGGCACGCCCAGGCAACCGCCAGGACGCACGCCAGAAGATTTGCGGGACGACGCGAGGTGCCAGGGATCCACTAAGCGGCCCTGGGAGCTTCCCGGCTCTTCGTGTTGCTTAACCAAAGCCCGTCGGGGGGTTTTGGAGGGTAACAATACCCCAGTTCTCGTGACCAAGACCTTCGCCAGAAGTTGGACCGCGAGCAAGAAGAACACCGCAGGAAGCAGCGCCAGTGGGACCGCAAAGCCGAGCGGGCGAGCTCCTCGTCTTGGCGTTCCGAGGGGGAACGTTCAAGGCAGGACTCCCGCGCGCCTCCGCCGCCCCCTCCCCCTCCCCGTTGCAGAGACTCTGGGAAGCATGCAGGCCGGAGGTCCTCTCGCCAACCTCAGGCTGTGGAGGGTTCGGCTGCAGCCCCTGGTCAGGGATCCGGCCAGGGAGGCTCTGGGGCGCCCAACCCTGATGCTGCCCACATCACCTGCTATAACTGCGGGAAGCAGGGGCATGTGCAAGCCGCCTGTGTGGATGAAGCCTTTTGTGTCAACTGCAAGAAGGTGGGACACCTTTCAGCCATGTGCGCGGCGGTCTCCAAAGCTCTGGCCCCTTTCTGGGCAGGTTTTGGCGGAGGTCGCCAAGGCTTCTGTTGTCTTGAAGTGTCGGATGAAGAGCTCCAGAAGCCAGTCTCCAACTCCGCCACTGTCATCCTTGACGGGGGGCTCTTGTCGGCTGAACAGGTGGAGGACGAGTTCAAAGACTTGGTAGATGAGAACTGGAACTGGCAGGTTCGCCAGTTGGGCACAACTAACTTCGCTGTGGTCTTCCCGTCCAAGGAGAGTCTCCGCATTGCCATCCGAGGTGGAGGCCTCACTCTGCCCTGCACCAAGCTCAAGGCCATCGTCACGGTTCCAGTGGGCGACCCGCTCGCTGCGGAGTCCCTTGAGGAAGTCTGGGTCAAGCTTCTGGGTGTGCCCCCTCCCTTCCGTCATGCGGATCGTCTTCTCCTCTCGACTCGTGAGCTGGGCCGCCCCATTGGCGTCGACGTGGCCTCCCTAGCACACCCGGACGCGCCTGTTCGCATGTCCTTCGGCTGTCGGAAAGACGACCGGCTCCCAGACTCCATCACCCTCTTCGTCAATATGCAAGGATACCGTATTCAAGTGCTTAGAGAGGATGAGGATGCGGGAACCTCCCCTCCACAAGCTCCACCGAAGTTCCCCCCGGCAGACGGCGCTGAAGACAAGGAAGATGATCCTGATGAGACGGATGAGGAACGTTGGGATGGGCGGAGGGGCCGGCACGCCCACAAGTCCTCGCGTGTTTCAGCCTCTGCTCCTGGTGCGGGTGGGGGAGGTCCCCGTAAGTCCGTGCCCCTTGCGGCCGCCCCTGGATCGCCGTCCGCCCGCTGCCCAGCTTCCCCCAACGCCGTGTCACTACAGATTCCCGATTCCGCCCGCAGCCAATACGGGACCAACCTGACCCCCACCGGAAATATCTTCCCGTTGATTGCCAAGGTCATCCAGTCTTCTGTGGCTGGACATCTCTCCCCAGATGCGCCCTCCAGTGTTGACTCTCTATGCGAAGAACTACCTGAAGACTCTCCTCCCCCGACAGTGCTCACCTCTCCAACTCCGGGCAAAGCTTTGAACCTCTCTGTGGAGAAGCGTGCAGAGGTGGGTTGGTCCAGCCCCGCCTCTGGCGCGTCGGACCAGGAGTACCTCCGGAACAGCGAACAAAGAAGCAAAAGGAACCACGACCGCCCGTCTCGCAAGCTGATGCTCGAGGCGGCTGCTGCGGCCGCCATTCCCGCCACCCCACCGGCTCCCGGACTCCATCAGGCACCTGCCATCAGACAAGAACCTGTCCCTGCTGAAGACCAACACCTCCTCCTGGATGCCCCGATTCCGGCGCTGGGAGCTCCGGTTGCCCGAGGCCCTCGCTCCAAAGCCTCCCCGGCAGAAGCCCTGCGTAAGAGCGTTCGCTCCAAGAGTACCAGCGATGGCCATGTGCTGGAACGGGCCATGCGAGCTGCTGCTGACAAGAACAACCTCGACAAGAGCATCATCGACACGGCAACTCCATCCTCGTCAACTCCTGCCCCAGGTAACGACTCTCCCTCCTCTCCGTTTGTTGCGTTCCAAAATTCCTCGATCGAGCATCTCCTTAAGGTTGCCAAGGATAGTTGCATCCTGTTCAAATCCGCGGAAGGGTCGCCTGCGCAAGCGGTGGCACTTCTCCAAGCCCGGGAACGTGCCCAAGCGGAGCTGCTTGCGGCAAAGCGGAAGATCGAAGAAGAGGCGGCTAAGGCAAAGGAGGAGGCCGCGCGGGCTACCTCGGCTCAAGGGAATGAGCGAGATAGTCCAGGAGCGGGCTCTAGAGGGGAGCCGTCCTCAAGCGCTGCCGTCTCTGTGCGGAGAGGTTCCGTGGGGGAACCTTCTCCGGGCTCGGGCAAGATCAAGAAGGCCTCTATCCCCAAGCGACGAGTTGCTCGTCGACCAACTCCAGTTGGACACCGTCCTGTCACCCGCCAAGCACGGGCTATGAGCAAGGTGCCCCAATGAGAGCCCTTTTCTGGAACATTAGAGGGTTTGGCCGCAAGGGGCGGCGAACCTTGTTGAAGGAGTACCTCAGACTCCATCGTATCGACCTAGTTCTCTTACAGGAAACCATCAAACAGGACTTCACGGATGCGGAGCTTGCTAGCCTGGAGGTGGGCGATAAGTTCTTTTGGTCCTGGCTTCCGGCTAACGGCCAATCGGGTGGCATGTTGTTGGGAGTCAGGGACAGCCTTTTTGAGGTAGGAAGAATGGACAGGGGTCAATTCTTTCTTAGCCTATCTGTTCTCCATAGAGTCTCCAACCGCAAGCTGGAAGTCATTGGGATCTATGGCCCTGCGAATCATACTCGTTCCAGGGGGTTCCTGGACGAGATCACGACCAAGATTGTATCCTGCCCTCTCCCAATCCTCATGGGAGGTGATTTTAACCTGATCAGGGCTGCCGAGGACAAGAACAACTCAATCTCAATTGGCCTCTGATAGATCTTTTTAACAATAGCATTGCCACTTGGGCTCTCAGAGAAATTCTGCGTACCGGTGCACGCTTCACTTGGTCCAACCATCAGCTCAATCCGGTCCGATCAGCCCTGGATCGGGTGTTTGTCTCTGCCTCTTTCGAAGCCATTTTCCCGCTCTGCTCTCTGTCTGCTGAAACAAGTTTGGGCGCCGATCACACACCGCTCGTTTTTGATACTGGTGAAGGCTTTCCTTTGCGCACGAACAGATTCTTCTTCGAGACCAGCTGGTTTGAGCGCCAGGACTTTGTGCCGCTGGTTCAGCAAAAGTGGAAGTTTTTGCTGACCAAGGTGGGAGGTCGCGACATAATCGACTGGTGGCACTTCATGTCTGCGGGTCTTCGTCAATTTTTGCGGGGCTGGAATCAGAACCTGGGTAGGGATACCAGGACTGAGAAAGCCGCTTTGCTGAGTCAGATTGCTCAGTTGGACGTTCTAGCTGACTCCTCCGGTCTTGACGAGGAGGCCTGGGCCTCTAAATACCATCTCGAGGAGCAGTTGCTTCATATTTACCGCATGGAGGAAGAGCATTGGCGACAGCGGGGCAGAGTCGGGTGGGCTCTGCAAGGCGACGCAAATACGGCATATTTCCATGCTATCGCCAATGGCCGTAGAAGGAAATGTCAGATTTCTAAGCTCAGCTCCGACACCGGAACTATCACGGACCCTAAGATGATCCAACAACACATTTACGAGTTCTATAGGAACCTCCTTGGTTCTTCGGCTCCAAGGCTCTGTGGGCTGGCGCCCTCATCCTGGGGCGAGGAGGCCCGGGTTTCAGACGAGGAAAACGTTGGGTTAGCGCGTACCTTCTCTGAAGAGGAACTAGAGGCCATTGTTAAAGATATGAAGACGGACACCGCCCCGGGACCGGACGGCTTCCCTGTGGCTTTCTTCAAGCGCTTCTGGACACAAGTCAAGCAGGGCATCCTGCACATCCTTAATGACTTCGTGCTGGGGCGCGTAGACATTGCTAGGCTCAACTTTGGAATCCTATCTCTCATCCCGAAAGTACCTGGGGCAGATCTTATCTCGCAATATAGGCCGATTGCCTTGATCAATGTAATCTTCAAGATCATCTCTAAAGCATACGCCTCTAAACTTGACCCAGTTGCTCATCGGATTATTTCCTCGAATCAAACAGCGTTTATCAAGGGCAGGAACATCCTGGATGGCCCACTCGCTCTCATGGAAATCATACACGACATCCGGGTGAGGAGGCACAGCGGGGTGCTCCTCAAGCTGGATTTTGAAAAGGCCTACGACAGAGTAAATTGGGACTTTCTGGGGGAAGTCCTACGTTGTAAAGGCTTCGAAGAAGGGTACATCCATAGGATCTTGCAGCTTGTCTCCGGGGGACAAACTGCTATTTCCATCAATGGTGAGGTGGGGCCGTTTTTTCGGAATAAGAGAGGAGTTCGCCAGGGAGACCCCTCTCACCGTTGCTTTTCAATTTTATCGGGGAAGCCCTGTCTGTTATCCTTTCTGCCGCGGCCTCGGCCGGACATATCCACGGGCTAGTCCCTCATCTGCTGCCTGGGGGCATTACACACCTGCAATACGCGGACGACACACTCATCCTCATCCAGCGGTCGGATGAGGACATAGCGAATCTGAAATTCCTTCTGATGTGCTTTGAAGACATGTCGGGTCTCAAAATAAATTACCACAAAAGCGAGGTGTTCGTGCTAGGCCAACGTACCAATGAGAGTGTCGCTATTGCCGACAAGCTGAACTGTAAACTAGGGAGCTTCCCCTTTATCTACCTTGGCCTCCCCATTTCAGATAGGAAGCTTTCTCTCGAACAATGGCTTTTCCTGGTGCGGAAGCTTGCGGGCAAGTTAGAACCTTGGGTGGGCAAATTGATGTCATCAGGGGGACGACTCATTTTGTCTAACTCCTGCCTTGACAACCTACCAATTTATGCGATGGGCTTTTTCCTTCTGCATGACGGGATTCATGCGAGGTTAGACTCTCACCGCTCCAAGTTTTTCTGGGAAGGGGCAGGCCCAAAGAGGAAATATCACCTTGTGAATTGGCCAACGATTTGCCGCCCCAAGGAGTTTGGGGGCCTGGGACTTCTCAACACAAAGAAAATGAACCTGGCCCTACTCCTGAAGTGGATTTGGCGGTTATACCATGAAGAAGACACGATCTGGGCTCGTATCATGCGGGCCAAATACCCAGACGCCCTGGATATCTTCTCAGGTTCTGGCCATGGAGGCTCTCCGTTTTGGAAGAGTTTACATAAAATTAAACATCTTTTCAAGGTCGGAGCTAAGCATGAGGTTAGAAACGGGAGGCGCACCAGCTTCTGGAAGGACTGGTGGATTGGGAGGGGTCCCATCATGGAGTCCTTTCCGCGGCTCTTCGCCATCTGTGATGACCAAGACATCTCTGTCGCTGAAGCTCTCAATCTAGATTCCCTCCAAGTCCGTTTCCGTCGTTCGCTTGATCAGGAATGCTTGCAGTTTTGGGGTGAGCTACAAGACTTGGTGAGTCAGGTGTCCCTTGTCGAGGGTCAGGATAAGGTTTCCTGGCATCTTGAACGAGATGGCTCATTTTCGGTCAAATCGATGTACGCTCAACTTTCCCAGGGTGCGACTGTCGCTCATCACAAGGACATGTGGAAATCCAAAGTACCGCTTAAAATCAAGATTTTCTCCTGGCAGTTAGCTCTGGATAAGTTGCCTTCGGGCCAGCAGATTCTACATAGACACGGCCCTTCCAATGGCCGGTGTGCTCTTTGCGGCGCCCCGGAGGATGCTAGCCACATTTTCTTCGCCTGTTCTCTTGCAAAGTTTGCTTGGTCAGTCCTACGCCAGCTGCTGGGATGCAACTGGTGCCCGGCCAACTTCGCCCAATTCCATGCCATCCTCGCTGGTTTCTCTGGTTATGCTAGGAAGCTGCTGTGGGTGCTCTTCCTGGCGCAATCCTGGGCCCTCTGGAATACGCGAAATAAGCTTGCGATCGAAAAGAAAGTTATCTCTAACCCAGCTGACATTATTTACAAAATTATTATTCTTTTGCAGCTGTGGAGCCTAAAGTTCAAATCAAGAGAAAAGGAGGGGCTAAACTGGATGGCACAAGAGCTAAGGGAGCTGTAGTGCACTTGAAGCCCCCGGCGGCATGATGGAGTAGCCGCTTCTGTTCAGGACCTTGGGCGTATGCTGATCCTCTAGTGTTATCCGTCTCATGCCGAGTGTTTTGTGCTGTTGGACCTTACCCTGTCGTATGTGTGGCTAAGCTGTAAAGCCCAGCAGTTTGTAATCCTAACTGGCTACCGTGTGGCTTTATTAATTTAAAGTCGGGCATTCTGCTGCCTGTTATCTAAAAAAAGTTTTGAGTTTTTCCATTTGAGCAAGTCTGGTGCCATTTTAAAATTCGTCTTTACGGACTGTTCTGTTTTTGACAGATTCTGCCTTTTATTTCGCATTGCCTCTTTTGCTATGTTGGATGAATTTCTTTGATCCATTAATGTCCAGTAGCTTTATGCAATGTCCGAAGTGAAAAGAATGATTGTGTCACCTCTGAATGTGTGAATTATTAATTGTGCACTAACCCTCTAATGAGTTTGCTTGAAGTTTGGTGTGAAGGAAGTTTTCAAGGGTCAAGAGAGGAGTATGATATACTATGATCAAGAGGAGTGAAAGTTCTAAGCTTGGGTATGCCCCGTGGTTCATCCCTCGCATATTTTAAGAAGACTCAAGCGTCTAAGCTTGGGGATGCCCAAGGCATCCCCTTCTTCATCGACAACATCATCAGGTTCCTCCCCTGAAACTATATTTTTATTCAATCACATCTTGTGTTCTTTGCTTGGAGCGTCGGTTTATTTTTGTTTTTGTTGTTGTTTGAATAAAATGGATCCTAGCATTCACGTTGTGGGAGAGAGACACGCTCCGCTGTTGCATATGGACAAATATGTCCTTAGGCTTTACTCATAATTTTCAAGGCGAAGTTTCTTCTTCGTTAAATTGTTATATGGTTGGAATTGGAAAATGCTACATGTAGTAATTCTAAAATGTCTTGGATAATGTGATACTTGGCAATTGTTGTGCTCATGTTTAAGCCCTTGCATCATATACTTTGCACCCATTAATGAAGAAATACATAGAGCTTGCTAAAATTTGGTTTGCATATTTGGTCTCTCTAAGGTCTAGATAATATCTAGTATTGAGTTTTGAACAACAAGGAAGACGGTGTAGAGTCTTATAATGTTTACATTATGTCTTTTATGTGAGTTTTGCTGCACCGGTTCATCCTTGAGTTTGCTTCAAATAACCTTGCTAGCCTAAACCTTGTATCGAGAGGGAATATTTCTCATGCATCCAAAATCCTTGAGCCAACTACTATGCCACTTGTGTCCACCATACCTACCTACTACATGGTATTTCTCCGCCATTCCAAAGTAAATTGTTTGAGTGCTACCTTTAAAATTCCATCATTCACCTTTGCAATATATAGCTCATGGGACAAAATAGCCTTAAAAACTATCGTAGTATTGAATATGTACTTATGCACTTTATCTTTTATTAAGTTGCTAGTTGTGCGATAACCATGCTTCTGGGGAACGCCATCAACTATTGTTGAATATCATGTGAGTTGCTATGCATGTCCATCTTGTCTGAAGGATCTATCACCTTAATGATTGGAGCATGCAAATTGTTAGAGAAGAACATTGGGCCGCTAACTAAAGCCATGAATCATGGTTGAAGTTTCAGTTTTGGACATATATCCTCAATCTCATATGAGAATAATAATTGTTGCTACATGCTTATGCATTTAAGAGGAGTCCATTATCCATTGTCCATGTTGTCCCGGTATGGATGTCTAAGTTGAGAATAATCAAAGCGAGAAATCCAAAATGCGAGCTTTCTCCTTAGACCTTTGTACGAGGCGGCATGGAGGTACCCTTTGTGACACTTGGTTGAAACATGGCATGCAAAGATCCGGTAGTCCAAGCTAAGTAGGACGAGGTGCGGGCACTATTAGTATACTATGCATGAGGCTTGCAACTTGTAAGATATAATTTACATAACTCATATGCTTTATTACTACCGTTGACAAAATTGTTTCATGTTTTCAAAATAAAAGCTCTAGCACAAATACAGCAATCGATGCTTTCCTCTTTGAAGGACCATTCTTTTACTTTTATTGTTGAGTCGGTTTACCTATCTCCCTCCACCTTAAGAAGCAAACACTTGTGTGAACTGTGCATTGATTCCTACATACTTGCATATTGCACTTGTTATATTACTTTATGTTGACAATATCCATGAGATATACATGTTATAAGTTGAAAGCAACCGCTGAAACTTAATCTTCCTTTGTGTTGCTTCAATACCTTTACTTTGATTTATTGCTTTATGAGTTAACTCTTATGCAAGACTTATTGATGCTTGTCTTGAAGTACTATTCATGAAAAGTCTTTGCTTTATGATTCAGTTGTTTACTCATGTCATTACCATTGTTTTGATCGCTGCATTCATTACATATGTTTACAAATAGTATGATCAAGATTATGATGGCATGTCACTTCAGAAATTATCTTTGTTATCGTTTTACCTGCTCGGGACGAGCGGAACTAAGCTTAGGGATGCTGATACGTCTCCAACGTATCGATAATTTCTTATGTTCCATGCTACTTTATTGATGATACCTACATGTTTTATGCACATTATATGTCGTATTTACGCATTTTCCGGAACTAACCTATTAACAAGATGCCGAAGAGCCAGTTGCTGTTTTCTGCTGTTTTTGGTTTCAGAAATCCTAGTAAGGAAATATTCTCGGAATTGGACGAAATCACCGCCCAGGGTCCTATTTTTGCACGGAGCTTCCAGAAGACCGAAGGAGAGTCGAAGTGGGGCCACGAGGTGGCCAGGGGATAGGGCGGCGCGGCCCGAGGCCACGGCCGCGCCGGCCTGCGCCCTGGGCCCATCGTGCCGCCTCTTGACCTGCCCTTTCGCCTACTTATAGCCTCCGTCGCGAAACCCCCGATCCGAGAGCCACGATACGGAAAACCTTCCGGAGACGCCGCCGCCGCGAATCCCATCTCGGGGGATTCGGGAGATCGCTCTCAGGCACCTGCCGGAGAGAGGATTCATCTCCCGGAGGACTCTACACCGCCATGGTCGCCTCCGGAGTGATGAGTGAGTAGTTCACCCCTGGACTATGGGTCCATAGCAGTAGCTAGATGGTCGTCTTCTCCTAATTGTGCTTCATTGTTGGATCTTGTGAGCTGCCTAACATGATCAAGATCATCTATACGTAATACTATATGTTGTGTTTGTCGGGATCCGATGGATAGAGAATACTATGTTATGGTGATTATCAATCTATTGTTTATGTGTTGTTTATGATCTTGCATGCTCTCCGTTATTAGTAGAGGCTCACGGCCAAGTTTTTGCTCTTAACTCCAAGAGGGAGTATTTATGCTCGATAGTGGGTTCATGCCTTCATTGACACCTGGGACGGTGACGAGAAAG